>NC_060271.1:107353339-107653339 GCF_021613505.1 Equus quagga
GGGGGGGGAGCGAAAAAACAAAAAAAAACTCTGATACCCACCCAGTCGCTCTCTGGCTCTGTGTCTCCGCCGGATCTCTCCAAGGAGAAGCCCCCGGATCTGTGACAATTTCCTCTTAAAATTGGTTTGGAGGATGCATAAATAAGAGCGCAACAGCTAAGGCTCTGGAGCTCAGCTTCCCTGGCCTAGCCTACAGCCCCATGATACTTAGAGCTGTAGGCAAACCAGGTGGTACCCAACCTTTAATCCTGCCAAAAGAGACAGACACCAGTTACAACTCCTAGTGGCAACCGGGACCCCGCAAGCACGCCGTCGGGAAAGAGTTCCTAGAGCGGAGCCCGCCCGAGTCCAGCATGCTTTGCGTCATGTCGTCACTTCCTTCCCCCAGAATTCTCTGTTTTGTAGTCCTTGGCCTTGGACACACCTAGAGGTCTGAGAGTCGCGGGATCTGGAGTGGTAAACGCCGGGTGCAGGGTGCGAGCAGGGGCTGAGACTTTTGTGTAATGATAATATTTCTTCTTCGCCAGAGCCACCCCTCTCCACTGCCACGATGGACATTTCAATTTTTTTTTTGAAGAGGAAAAGGCTAGTGCCAGCTCCATGTTGAGAGTAGACATGGTAATACACTTTTTTCATGGATTCAAAGCACAGGAACTCTTTGGGTAAATCGTAAAGCTCTGGAAGTGTGAGGTCAAAGTACCTTGGAGAAGAGCGACAGAGCCAAGGTATTTCTTGTTTGTTTGGCCTGTGTAAGGCAATTAAGCTTCTTTGGGAGGTGTCCGTGGTACAGTCCTGCAGATGCTGAAGCCGGAAAGTAAAGCACGAGATTGGTTGAACTCTGCCTAACCGACCACTCTCTATAAACGCCCTCCCACCCCACCCCACCCCACCCCACCCCACCCCACCCCACCCTACCCCACCCTACCCCACCCTACCCCACCCCAATTGGAAAAGTGCAAAAGACTCGCTTTCACCACGGATTTCTGGTCACGTACTTAGTGGGCATCTGGTATAGTTCAGAATTTTTTCCGGTCTGTAATCTTGAAAAATGGTACAAGGTGGTAAATGTTGAGTTCCTGCAAGTTGAACACCCAGGGAGATTTACAAAAACAGAATTAGAGGACTGTCAAACCACAATGTAGAAAACATCAAAAGTTAATCAGCTTTCCCCTGACTACCTGGGATTTGAGTTCCGTATAATCCCTGAAGTATATTGTTTCTTATTGTCTTCATTCCAAATAATCCTTCCTGTAACCTTCGCTCATTGAATGATTGGCTGACTATATTAATGTGGCTTGAGTGGATTAAATTAGATTTTGCCAGTTAAAGTCCTCTGTAAATTTACAAAGAGCTAATATAAACACCAATTGTTATTATAGTATGAAGGAAAACATTTGGCCGCATAAAAATTCAGTCCTAAAGAGCTACACCCAGTTTGTGACAACTGGTTATTTGCATTTTAAGCCTTCTATCTATACTGCAGAATGAAATACTTTGTTACATGTGTATATATACTTAACAACGGGCTTTTTTAAACTGCTTTAAGCTGGCTCCTGCACACCACCGGCTGTGCTCCTACCAGCTTTATGACTTTGGAAGTCCTTTACCTTCTTAGATTTCAGTTTCCTCATCTATAAATGAAACTATGGGGTTAGATGACCCAAGATACTGGCAGCTCTAAATTTTTATGACTAAGCCATACACAGACACTTTGTGAGCCCTGTAAACTCCCTTAGAGGGTTTTATTTATGTCTTTTATTTACTACCATATATACCTCCTCTATAGCACATTGCCTAGCATATAGTAAGTGCTCAATTTGAACTGAACTTTTATTTCTCAAACAGTTGTATAGCACCTAATATGTGCCAGGCACTATTCTAAGAACTTTCAAATATTAACTCATGTTATGAGTGAATAAATAGACCGAAGAGAATAGGAAAAATTTGAGTGATGGAATGACATGATTAAATCAGTATACTAGAAAGGGTGCAGAAAAATTGGACATGGGGAAAATAGAGAAGTATAGAGCATATAGAGCATGAAACTTGATGTAAAATGTAGCCTATTTAAACAAAGCCATGATATTAGGGGGAAAAAATTCCAGAACCACTTCCCAAATGAAAATCTAGTTTTAGAAAGGCAGTGTCTCCAAATTGCTTAGTTATCTGTCCCACCCAGAGGGGAGATTTTACAACCTCAGAGAGGGAAGATGGGTTTCCCTAGCAGTAGAGGGAAGATAGCATTGTTTCCTTAGGATGAAAACATTTGAACAGACTGTGAACTCTGAAGCACTAGACAAATGTAGGGCATGAAAGTTTAGAAAACTGCTTCTGTGTGATTCCTTCTTAAATATGCCCACATAATATCTTTTGGATAAAAATCAGTGCCATTTTTTTTTAGTTTCTCTTATACAAAGAAGTAATCTAAGTGGCAAGAGTATACACGTTTTATGTGTATTTTATTTTGATTTGAAAAAAATAGTAAAGTGGAGTTAATCATTTTTATTTTCCCTGGAATTGCCTTGGAACAAAAAAGGATGTTCACTACTGAGTGCCTAGTAACCACTGCAGTGGTCCAGACAGGAAATAAAGTCCTAGCCTAAGTTGATAGCAGTGGAAGTGAAAAAGGGAAGAGGGATAGCTTCAACAAATGTCTCAAGGAAGAAATCAGCAGGACTTAGTGATTGATTGGATTGGGGCAAGGGCATGTTGAGAAGAACTTTGACTCTGGGCCTTTACCAGAAATTCTCTTTGTTCTTTTCTTCATTCTTAACCCCCTCTTCTTCGTCTTTTCAGGATCTCAAGCCTCCAATAGTTATTACATTTACTAAATTAGATAAGAAAATTTCTTCATGGAATAAAAAATGCTTGAATAGCACTTTATCTGTGCTTATGGCACAGGAAGGCAACAGTGAGGTAGCCCCCCAAAGCTCTTATAAACTAGTCCTAAGTGTTAAATAAAATGGATGCGATTAGATCTGATTCATTTGCACAAAGAGACCATAAATAATCTGTGTGACCAAAGAATGTGGGGAGGACCGAAATTCCAAACTCAGTGACCTGGTTTGTATTCTCTGGAAGCAGGACTGGAATGGGATTGCGTTTTAGTAAATGGAAACTTAATTATATTGTAGCCTACTTGGACATTCAGTAACCCAGGGTTGGCGGAGAAGGCACGGAAGAAGAAAGGTCAGCAAGCAAAAGGTTGGGAGGGGTCTCTTGGAGACTTTGAATCTGGAAGGCAGGGACTTTCCAGAGATGTCTGCTTATTGTGGGGAATGAATGCTTCATTAAGTCTCACCCTGGCCTGGAATAGATATTCCTAAAACTATCTGTCTCTTTACATTCTGATTCTATGCTTGCCATGCTGCCTTGTGACTCTGCTGCTGGTTTTCTGAGTACACTGTTTATCAGAAGAAATGGTTCTTAAGATGGAAACATGAACACTTTCTAGTCAATAGAAAGGAATAGACCAGAAGTCACAAACTAGGGGCCGAAAGGTCATATCAGGATGGGCAGATTGGCTTAATGACTGCACAGTGTTAAATTTTTTTTTTGAGGAAGATTAGCCCTGAGCTAACATCTGCTCTCAATCCTCCTGTTTTTGCTGAGGAAGACTGGCCCTCAGCTCACATCCGTGCTCATCTTCCTCTACTTTATATGTGGGATGCCTACCACAGCATGGCTTGTCAAATGGTGCCATGTCCACACCTAGGATCTGAATCGGCGAACCCCGGACCGCTGAAGCAGGCTGGCCCCTACATTTTTTTTTTTTTTTAATTTGAAAGCATTTAGATAAGTTTGCTATCTCTTCTTCACAACTTCACAACTTCATTTTCCACCATTTTTATTGTTCTACATTTGGCTGCTTCTTATGTTTACATTGCCTGCTTGATCCCTACAGGAAATTGAGTTTGCAACTATGGAATAGTCCCCACTATAAATAAATAAATCAGCAGGGTAAATTCTACCCTAGTCTCTTGTGAGTTTGACTAGTGAGAATCAGCCTCAAGGTGTCTGGTCAACTCTTGGACCAGTTAAGGGCCAGAACCTCTGCTGTGGGTGGCAACTTCACCAAGGAAATGCCAATTGCAAGATTTCCTGTTAGAGCCCCCATACAATCTTCCCCAGGTGGTTCCCGATCTCATTGTTGCCTTGCCGCCTTTTCAACTGTGCCCCTCGATACCATTTTGTATCTTATGTGTTGTGGCAGTTACTGTAGGTTGGTTCATTTAATGATCCTTTCCCACAACCTCCTAATGAGGTTTGAAAGCTAAAACTCAACCTTCAGCTTCCCTTGCAGGTAGAAGTGACCACATAAATATTTCTAGCCAATGAGATATACATGGAAGTCCCTAGGAAGGCTGTTCCTTCCAAAATAAAAAGGCAGAGCTTGCTAAGAAGGAGAAAGCCTTTTCTGTGCCTTAACCATTCCTCTTCCAATCTGCATGGCTTTGACAGAAGGCCTGGAGGTGAGGCTTCTTTCCACCGTGAGAAGACATGAAAGAGAAGGCCTACAGGCCAAACGGAAAAATAAAAGTAAAAGGAGCCACCTAACTTCAGATTGCTTTTGTTTGGACCAAATAAACTCCTGTCTGTTTAAGGAACTGTTTTAAGTGTCTCCACCCCAACAAAATCCTTTTCTAACTTATCTCCCTAATGGAGCCATCAGGAGAGGGACCACACTTTATATCCTCAGTACCCTGTTCAGTGCCTGCATATAGTAGGCATTCAACATATGTTTAACCAATTAACAAATTGCTATTTATTGGAAGAAGCTGGGACAAAACACAAAACCATAATTTAGGCAGAGAGTTACTTATTTCATAAGTGACCAAGATAAACTAAGAATAGAAAAAGCAAGTTAACAGGTCAAATTTTAGATTGGCAAAGCAGGTAACAAAGAGACCTTTGTTTTTTCCCAAGAAAATAATTTAAATCCTCTGCACTGAAGAACAATGTATTATAATTCTTACTAGTAGTAGTAGTAATAATAAATGTGTATTAACTCTGTCTTAATTAACACACAAAAACCAGGAGATAGGAACTATTATTATACCTATTTTATAGCTAAGGAAACTGAGGCACAGAGGCCCAAGTCCACATAGCTAGTTAGTGACAGAGCTAGGACACAAAGCCAGGTAATCAGGCGAGAGTGGTTAAATTAACTACTATACCATACTGATTAAATAATGGGGAATAACTCAACCACAATTGTTCACCTAAAGGTCTATTTTTAATTAATGAGGAGCATGTTTTTCAAAGTAAGCATTTCTAAATCTGAAATACTAGCTCCTCATTGTGGTTCAGTTAGTTGTCTGCACAGCCAAAGCATGAGAAAGTGTTACACTTGTGTTTTAGCAAACCAAACTTTCCCAGGAACTTCGGTTTCCAAGAGTGACAGCAAGGAGGATACACTCAGCCAGACTTAATGGTCTGGAAATTAGGTACTGATTTTATCCCTAAGGCAGGCAAAACAATATGGAGCCCCCTACATACAGCTGCTCTCAGGTTAGCCCACTAACAATCGCAACAGGATAGATGCAAGCAGTTTAATTATGTTGAAGTCTTAATAGGAATTGCACGTTAGGGAGAGCAACTAAGCTAGGCTATGGTAACTAAACTCTCCCTCCACCAGCCTAGTCTTCTTTTTCTCTACCCAGTGCATCCTTGGCCGCCTCCAATTATCTTCAGAAGGGGTGTGTGTGTGTGTGTGTGTGTGTGTGTAAGGGGAGGACTCCTTTCTTCTCTATCCTGTGGCAAATTATAGACCCTTTTTTGAGCTCCCCAATGAAAACAAGTAAAATGTACTACTGATCACACAGGGGGAAAATATCTTCTCTGGTATAAAAAGCCAATGAAAATTATCGTGTATGAGGGAAAACCATTCAGTCTATGCTATTCAGTGTATCATTGTTTTGAAATGTCAGTAAGACCTTAAAGTCTTTTTTTCTTTCTTTTAACAATTAAATCAAAACATTTACAGGGGGCTGGGATTCCTAGTGTAGCTACTTTCCCTATTTTATTTGCAAGTTGTATACTAGTGAGATGGTAAAAAATATTTTTTGAGTTTTTGACAATGCTATCTAACATAATTGATCAATTTATAACATATAAGAGAGTATATAATGTACATCATTTGCCTTTTCTTTTTCAAGAATGTGCATCACTCCATTTGCCAGTCTAAGACATTCCATTTTATATGTATGCAGAAGGAAAGGGGGAAAAGTAATGGCCAATTCCTTTCTTACTTGTTACTGGTCAGATTCTTAGCAGCCGCCTCTTCTTGGATTTCTTCCACAATGAAATGATTTTCCTACCTGTTAATTACCTTGCTAACTGTAGATACTTCATTCATAATAAACAAAACCACACTTTGTGTCTAAATCACTTTTCTTTAGCTATTTGTTCAAGGGCTATGTGAGCCCTAAACTGTAATCGGGCTTCCATGGAATAGTCTTTGTAGTTTTTTATGTTGTCCAGGCTTTTTGTCGCATTGGCATGATCTCCTTTTAGATAGTATAGAACTCCCAGTTCATAGTAAGTATATGGCACCAAATAGTGGTCATATTTTAACAATTTTTCCTTTTGAATGACACGATTAAAGTACTCCTCAGCCATGGAATATCTGCCTAAGTGTTTCAGACATAGACCTTTCAGTAAATTTAGGAAACTTATGTCATCTGTGCCATACTCTTTATTTGGATGTTCTCGTAAAAGTTCTTCGCCTTTGTCAATTATTGAAAGCCAGCTTTTGATAAGGCCTAGTTTTTTGCTCATGATTCGGAAACCACTCCAGGCATAAATGAATTCCAGAAGGGGCTGTGCTGTAAACCAGCCTGTGGTAGTACCATAGCGCTGGCCCTTCTCAGCAACAAACTTTTCAATTGGCACAGAAGTTCCTAAAATTTTGGCTTTCAGGCTATCCACTTTTATGAAGAGAGAGTTCATATCCTCACCTAGCGATTTCACAAAATCAGACGGAAACAAGGCCAGTAGTACAGCTTTACTGTACAAATACATTGTCTTGGACCACCTGCTGTGGTGAAACAGTAGATCGGCATAGTAGTAAGCGTGCTTCCAATCCTGCAGAAAAATGTGACACCACATGAGTTCCCAGTAACAGAGGTGATGAATCTGCTTCCATTCATTCTGGAGAAAAATGCACTCCTCTAAAGCTAATTGTGCATTTTCAAAATTTCCTTTCAGCATACTAAAACGTGCCTGAAAAAATTTAAGTATGACACACTTTGGAAATTTCTGAAGGTAGATTAGAAAGAGATCTTCTATAGCAGAACTGTGACCCTTTTCAACACCAAAAGCTACATGGATATAACTGTAATAAAAGAGTAGAGTCAACAGACTTAAGATATTATTTAAATGGGATTCAGATGCACTCTCATTAAGCAAAGTCAAGCCTAACTCTCTATCACCAGAATATCCGACCATATTGAGTATTTTGAGTGTCTTTGGTGGCACAAGTGATAATATCAAATTGAATGCTCCAAGTCCAAATTTTATTCCTCCAACCAGATGTCTGTGGGTTTTGCTTTGGTGGTTAGGTAAATGTGTTAATACTTGTTGACAGTCTTTGTATATTTGATAACTTGACCCAACGCTGATCCCACTTTTAAGAAAATTAAGCACACTGTCCTCCTGTATAAATGTTATAGTGGCTTTCAAGATCAAACACTCAGCATAGCAGACTTCTGCATGCAATTCCTCTTCTCTGATTGCCTTTATTCCCTGTTTACTTACTAGATGAGAAAAACTTATCATTCTGGATTTTCTTCGGAAACTGTGACAGGTTTTCAAAGCTTCTTGGGCAGCAGTCGTTCCATTCTGTATATCCTCTGGATCAAAAGTCAAGATGCCCTTGACAACCGTAAGGATACTATAAAGTAGAGCATGGTATATGCTGTTTTTTGACCATGGATGAATGAGATTTATGGCGTCTGAGAATCTGTTATTCAGAAATAAATACAGTCCAGTTGTGCATTCTTCCAGGGAAGATACTAGATTCATTGTTGTTGCCACAGGGATAAATTCATAGGCGTCTTCAAACTTTTCCTCCTTATCATTCTCTCCCTTAATTAGAGTAAATGATGTCACGTCATCCTCCTTATCGTTTTCTCTTTTACTTAGAGTGAATGACATATTTCCTTCTCCAATTTAGAGGTGGGAAATATCTGAAGTGGAGTGATGTGTCTGCAATGAAGGTAGCTCCTGCTCTCCTGACTGGGGTCACTTCTTCCACAGCCTGAGGTGTTGCTGTTGTATTGGAGGCAAACAAACTAATAGCTGTGAGGTGCAGCATTAGGATATTCTCATCTATGTCAGATAAAGGGAAAAAAAGATAATTTTATTTACCTGGAAGATGTACTTCTGAAAAATTCAAATCATTTGGAACATACTAAAGACAACATGCTCTTTTAAAACAATGTGAAGTAAATCCTTTGTAAACGGAAGAGTTATTTTGTAACCATCCCTCCAATCTATCATTTTCATAAGATCGTGCTTTTACAGGTTTATGTTGTAGAACTGTACTGTGATAGCTGTAAAGCTTCTCCATAGGAAGGCCTTGGGGGCAAGAATCTGGCTGGAAAGGGGAATGTATTTGTATAGGTCTTGAGTTAAGACTAAGGAAGGGGTGAATTGTCCAGGACAAAGAATAAAGATTATGAGAATGAAAAATCCATTCCATGCTATTCTTAGTACCACCGCTGCACTTGCATATATTTTTATAGAAAACTAGGACTTGATGAAATATTATGGTTACTTGTATAGGACTTTGGATATGGAAAGTGCTATGGAAACTAGAAAGATTTCCTAGCATTGTTGCAGTTAGGAAAAAAAATTTAAATGTAACAGTTGTTATCACAGCATTACTATAGTGGTTTAGTTGGAAAGTGGGGTAGAGGTGGGCACAATGGAAAACCAGTTACAAATAGCAAGCTACTTAATTTATTCATAACACCACAATAGGTTCAATTTATCTATTTTTAAAAGTAGAAAAAACACACACTTTAGTAATTATTACAATGCTTTATAATAATTACAAATATACTGTAAAATGTACTTTAAATCTATATTTTGATAATTTAAAAGACAGGAGAGGGAGGTAAAGCAGAGGAGAATAATCAAAGGAGAAGAAAGAGAGAAATGCAGAAGAGATGCAGATTTTTACACAGGAGAGAGAAAACTGAGTAAAAATATGTTATATGTGAGAAAAAAAGGTTGGAGAGAAGGAGAGCCTCAGAGGTATTATTTTAGTTAAATTGCTCATTTTTACATCTTAGAGTTTAGTTTCGTTTCAGGGTATTAGCAACCATGATCACCATCCATTGAAAAGCTAAGTTAACTACACATTTATAGAAAAGGCTCAGTTCTGAGGGGGAAAGCCATGCACCCATGAGGAGGGAAATGGTCCTTGGGGCTGCAATAGTAGTGACTAGATTAAGGTTTGCTGGAGAAACCTAGATGAGAGCCAGATTCAACCCAAGGACAATGGGTTGAATGCTTTGGCTTAATGCTTTTAAATTATATTCCAAAAAAATCCCTATTCTCCATCCAAGACAGCCCAAATTTTACTTTTTCTGAAAACTTACCTAAGTCTGTCAGCATAATCACTCTAACAGCATTCTGTATGTATCTCTATTAGTGTTTATCTCACTGCATTGTAATTATTTATACACCTGCTTTCATCACTAGCCTGGGAGCTTCAAGGCATTATTTATGTTTTATCCAGCATTATATCCCAGTTCTAGCACACTCCCTTGAACAAAGCAGGCATTAATAAATGGTTGCTAAATGAATTCAGGTGCCCATAACGTATTTATAGGAATTTCTTGAAAGCAAGTAGTAAACTCATCCTTCTGCCCCGTGATTGCTGGGTTTGCTACTCCCAAAGAGCATATAAAGACATAACCATAATGAATTCTCTGTACCAAGATTTACTTGTATATTGTTCTACAATATTTTTAGGATTGGGCTTCTATTTTTTACCTAGCTCAAGGATTAATACTTGTATAGTCAATAATATACATTTTCAGAGATGTTGGTGGGGGGACTTATTCCCTATTCTTTTTTTCCTCAATTTTCAAATTTTCTCAATTGACAAAATTGTAAGATATTTAAAGTGTACAACATGATGATTTTGGAGGGTGTGAGAACATTTAAGTTCTACTCTCTTAGCAAATTTTAATTATACAATACAGTCTTATCAACTATAGTCACCATGTTATACATTAGATCCTTAGACCTTATTCATCTTATAATTGAAAGTTTGTACTCTTTTACTAACTTCTCTACTTCCTCCACCCCCTTTATTCCCCATTCTTAATGTTCCCATAAGGGGACTTTTTTCTAGCAGGATACTCCTGGCCGGTGGGCTGACTTCTGACTGAGGGGTGATAGAAGGACCTGGGAAAGTGTAGCTTTATGCCTTCTGAATTCCTTCGTTTGGAACCAACCTATCCAAAGCCTGAAACCAAAAAAACAGGAGAGTTTGTTTTCTACTCTCCAGCTGCGTCTGGGACCAAGTGAGTAAATCTGTTTAATTAAGGAGTGAGCATTAGTGAGCCCACTTGGCAGCACATCTGAAGTCACAGTAACTATTAACGTAATCAAAAAGGTCATGTTTTGGTCTTCTTCTGCCTGACTCTTGCATCTATATCTCATTGGTTCTGAGCTCAGGAGAGGAAAAGGGATATTATTTATCAACCCCTAAAACTGTCTCCTCCTCCTTCTACTCTTGTATTCCCTATCTAGATGAGTGGTACCATCACCCACCCTAGATCTCTTGTTTTCCCTCCTCCCATATCCATTAGTGACCGTTCCCTGTCAGTTCTATTTTGCTGAATGAGGTGCCTCTCTCTTGTCCTCCAGATCACCCTGAGCATAATTCTTTAACAAGACTTATCACTAACGTTATACTATGGTAAAATGCACAGATTGTGAAGTTAGATTGCTTAGTTTGAATCCTGATTCTGCTGCGTGCCTGGCTTTACTGTGCCTCTGTTCCCTCATCTGCAAATAGGGACTAACAGTCCTTCTACCAAAGAGTGGTTTGGAGAATTAGGTATAAAGCAGTTAGGACAGTATCTGGCATACATAGTAAATACTCAATATATTATTCTATACCCACCCACCCCCCACAGCCTGGCATATAGCAGGTGCTTACTGAATTGTTTTAAATGAGGCTTGGTGTGCAGACTGCTTTGTGTAGGAGTTCCAAAGCTTCTGGTGATCGAGGTGGAGTCACACTGCTATCATTCTTTTACTTAAAATATTCTGTCTGAATAAAACAGTACAGAGTTTACCAAAGGAAGGTGGTAGGGAATGGGCACAGGGGGTGAAGGAGAGCACTTATGTGGGGACAGTCAAGAAATAATGCACAACTGGGGCCTGCCTGGTGGCACTGTGGTTAAGTTCCCATGTTCCACTTCAGGGGCCCAGGGTTTGCAGGTTCGAACCTGGGTGCAAACCTATGCACCGCTTGGCAAGCCATGCTGTGGCAGGCGTCCCACATATTTATAAAGTAGAGGAAAATGGGCACGGATGTTAGCTCAGAGCCAGTCTTCCTCAGCACAAAGAGGAGGATTGGCAGCAGATGTTAGCTCAGGGCTCATCTTCCTCAAAAAAAAAAAAAAAAAGAAAGAAATAATGTACAACTGAAATGTCACATTTATGTAAACTATTATGAACTCAATTTAAAAAAATAGTGAAGATGTTCAGCTTCAAGAAAAAAAATTCTGTCTGAAATGTCTTCTTTACCTCTGTCTGCTAGTCTACATTTGGAACGATCAATCTAGTGAGAATGGATCAGGGAGGGCTAATACTGAGCCCGAAAGATCAGTCAGTTAGGGGGCTTCAGTGAGGTAGGGAGAGAGAAGTTGAAGATATAGAAAGGAACAATTCAATCAAAAGTAGGCAGGGGGGAAGCACAGAGCACAGGCGAAGGGAAAAGTAGCAGTGGATAAGATGAGAAAAACCTCTTCCACTAACATAGAAGAGCCTTCCTTCCTATCATTCATTCAATACATACTTACTTGAGCTCCTTCTAATGCTGAGCACTATCCTTGGTGCCGGGGATACAGCAGTGAACAAAACAAAGACCCTGCTCCCATGGAATTTTCCTAGGGGAGAGACATTATGGTAGGGGAGGGACATTGTGATGGGGGGAGAGAGAGAATAAATAAATGAATAAGTAACATGTCAGCTGTTGATATATGGTATGAAGAAGAATAAAATAGGTTAAGACAGAATAAGGAATTTAGAGAGTGATGGGGTGTGTGGTACTTGCTATTTTATGTAGAGGAGTCAGAGAAGGCCCCCTGATAAGGTGACATTTGAGCCTCGATGTAGAAGATGTGAGGGTCTCTTGATCTCTTCTTTCAGTCTAAGATAAGTGAACATCCTCTGTGGCATCCCATGATGCCTTGTATTTATCTCTATCACAGCACTTGCTATATATATATTTTTAAATGTCTTTCTTCTGCATCTTTTATATCTGTCTTCATCACTGAGTACCATGACTGGCACTTAGTCATTAAACTAAATTAACATTTACCAAATGGCTATGACAGTTTTCATTTTATATGTACTAAGACAAATTCAAGATGAAGTAGTCATTTAACTGTTAAAATAATAAGAGTCAGGAAAATGTAACATGAAAAAAGGAATTGATGTCCTTAATATAGTAAGAGTTCCTAAGAATCAATAAGATAGAAGAAATACTCCAACAGAAAAATCAGTAAAGGACATAAACAAATTGCCAATAAGCATAATACTGAATCTCCCTGTAAATTAATAAAATATAAATAAAAAATAATATACCCACTTTAGAAATAAAATTTGGCAGATTAAAAGAATTCATCCCGGGCCAGCCCCACGGTCAAGTGGTTAAGTTCACATGCTCCGCTTTGGCAGCCCAGGGTTTCACGGGTTTGGATCCTGGACATGAACATGACACCGCTGGTCAGGCCATGCTGAGGTGGTGTCCCACATGCCACAAGCAGAAGGATCTACAGTTAGAATCTACAACTACGTACTGGGGGGCTTTAGGGAGAAGAAGGAGGGAAAAAAAAAAAGAAGATTGGCAACAGATGTTAGCTCAGGCGCCAATCTTAAAAAAAAAAAAAAGAATTCATCCAGTCTTAATAAAGGTGCAGAGAACCAAATACCCTTGTATACTTGTTGGTGGGTGTATAAATGGCTGCAACCACTTTGGAGAGCTATTTGGCAACATGTTTTAACAGTCTTTTACATTTTTTATACTCTTTGACCCAGCAATTTCACTTATGGAATTATTCTAAAGAAACAATCAGGGATGTGCATAAATATCTATACAAGTTACATACACTTCAGCATTATTTATAATATAAAAAATGAAAACAATTTAAAATTTCTTACAACAGAGGAGATTGCTACAGTGCAATACTATGCAAAAATTATAATGTAGAATATTTAATGACTTGGAAAATTGTTTATGGTGTAATGCACTGTATTAGTCAGGGTTCTCCAAAGAAACAGAACAATACCACATATATATAAAATAATATATAAAATAAGCAACTGGCTCACACAGTACTGGAGGCTAAGTCCCAAGATCTGTAATAGGCAAGCTGGAGACCCAGGAGAGCCGATGGTATAAATTCCCATCTGAAAGCCAGCATGCTTGAAACGCAAGAAAAGTTCAGAGTCCTAAGGCAGGAAAAGAGTAATGTTCTGGCTCACGCAGCCAGGCAGGAGGAATGCTCTCTTGCTCAGCCTTTTTGTTCCATTCAGGTCTTCAATAGATTCAATAGGTTGTGAGGCCCACCCACATTAGGGAGGGCAGTCCGCTTTACTCAGTCTACTGATTCAAACCCCGGAGGCTGGACTTCAGAGATCACAGTCATAGTCACTGCACTATACTGTGCAGTATGAGCTAACTTCTTTTTCTTAAAAAAGTCATTTGACATTTATTGAGCATCTGCTTTGTGCCTGGCACTGTTCTAAGATGCCTGGGCTATAGCACTAAAAACGACAAATGTTTTATCTGGAAAGTTAAATCATGTAGGATTATTGCTTTTTTCATTGTGCTCTTCTATATTTTCCATTTTCTACAATAAACATAAATTTTTTTATAATTTAAAAAAGTTTTTACATTCTCAATTTAATATTACGTGGATAATTGATCATCTTATCTATATAACTCAGTGGAATAATTGAGCAAAGCAAGGAAAAACATGCAACACTGCTGTCCAAAATCATTAAAAATTTTGAATTGGATTATGATTATTAGCTGTGAATCATTTTGAAAGTACATTTGAATGTATGATACATGAATGAATATAAGTGAGACAATGAATGTCTAAAACATCTCAGTGATTTTTCTAAAACCAAGTAGCGAATTTCAGAGACAGGATTCAATTTCAAGTCTTCTGAGTCCCAGGTGATTTTTCTTTTCATTACCTCACACTTTATTCATCAAAGAGGTAGGAGGACGACCTCAGGAAAATCACTTTACTTCTCTAATTCTATGAAGTAATATATTTAAGCTAAGATTTAATTATGCGTAGGACTTTCATAGGTAGAGCAACTCATAGAAACAATTAAGGAATATTAATATTATAGGGCTAAGAATGGCATAAGGAAAGGGGCAGAGGTTTGTCCAAAAATGAACAGTTTGCTTGTATTCGTAGAGTGAAAAAATGAGTTAATATATGTAAAACACTTCATACAGTATCTGGCACATAGTAAGTACTCAGTGAATACTAACATTTAGTAAGATAATTGGGATCTAGAGCCCTCTTTTGATACTTGAGAAAAATGAGACCCAGAAAGTCTGTGACATATCTAAGATCATATGATTACTTAATAATAAAGATGAGAATGTATGTTGCCTGACTTCCCAACTCAATGCTTTTTCCAATTCACCGTGAATATATTCTTATTGGAATATGGTTGTAAACACAGGCTGCAACAGTGATCCTGGACTGTGGGGAATCACTCCACACCACTGAACTGCAGGAATAGCCAGCCAACCACTGTATCTTTCTTTCAAATGCTACTTTACTTCAACAATTACTTTGTGTGCATTTTGCTTTGTCAACAGGAATAGGATGCTAATTAGTTATGAACACTCTTCCTATAGCTCCTCCATCTTTCCACATTCCAAGGTGCTTTAAGGTATAAAATAACTTTTCCTTGACTGTCCTTCATAAAGTTTCATTTAAAGGAAATATATCTAATGTGTAAGCAATACAGAGTATAAACTTCAATGATATACCCTCAAAATATGTCCTGAGTTAGTACTTTTGTGAAATTATATACAACTTTTTGCTTGTAGAAAAGATTATAGAAAGTTGACATTTAAATTATTTTAAATAAATTGCATTAAGATGATTTCCATCCCAAGTGAATGAAATATTACATATTCCTTGTGTGGTTCTACATGGGTATTAGAAATAAAAATTTAAAAAAAAAAGGAAATCATGGTAGATATGAAGTAAAATTGTTTGTTTGCAAATTTATCAAAAAATAAATTAAAATGCCAATAAATTACAAGATTTTTAAAGAAAATAGACCCAGTCACAAATAGGTAGTAACTGGGAGGATGTAAAAGTGAATGCGATTTTTAAAAAACATTCATGGAACATTCATAATGAGTAGTACTCCTCCACACAATTGGCTTGGGACTGTTTTTCCAAAGAAAGAGCTATCTTGTGGTCCACCATATTCAATAATATTTCAAAATTATATACTAACTAGAAATGTTATATCTGAATTAGTGAAAAGTTAAGGAATATTTTGGAAGAATACGATTTTATAGATTCTAAAATTGTGTGTGTGTGTGTGTAGGCTATAAATATGCTTCATTAAAGAAAGAAAAAAACAAGAGGTGAACATGAAATACTACTTTTCCAGGATGCCTAAAGAAGAGAAGAGAGGGAGGCTCTCGCTGGAAAAATCATCTTTTGAAAGACTGCAGGAACAGTGGAGCTTTGGGATAAAATCAGGAGCCACAAGATCCTAGGAAACCTTCCCACAAGATTTAACCAGCTTGTCTTTCCATTGGTGGGGCTGAGGGGACCTACTATCAGACAGAAAATATAGGCAAATGTGCTTCAAGACAATTTAAGAGATGATAGATTGACCAGGACCTATACAAACCAACGACTAGTTACAGAGGAACCAGATGGAAGAAAACTAGAGAAATTATGCAATGATAAATATACTATCAGAAATAGCAGCTTTGGAATTTCACAGCACTGGGGGCAGGAAACAAAAAAGTGGGAAATGATTTGTGCTAGACTAGGACTCTGAGCAAAACTCAGGGTAAGAAAGAACAGAAAGATTAATAGAAAAGAAGTGAGAGTGTTATTAAATCTGAAATAATGGAACCCAAATCAATTTCGTTTTAAAATATATATATATATATATTTATGTGTTTGTATCCTACTGGGTTTGAGGGCAAGGTCCATACATTTGTTATCTTTTTGTACTGGTTTTTAAGCATAGTAGCTTATAATTATTAAGCGCATAATACAAGCTTTTGAGGAAGAAAAGATGAAAGGAAGTACACATATCCTTACCACCATTCTAGATTAGGCAGTGTAAAGAGTGTTGAATAATTTCTACTCTCCTCCTAGGACTCCCAAGTAAATATACATAGATGTTCAAAGTTTTCCTTTCATGGAAGCTCGAAGGCTCCTATGGGAAACAAAACTTGGACCTCATTAGCACCTCATTCGAAGACATTTAACTGTAGCAACAGTGCCTCTCTGAAATCTAAGGTGACCAAAAATCAGGTACCTTCCAATATTGTGCCAGAATAAGTGTAACCACCAAAATTCAGGAAAATAATTTTATTCTTTACACCTAGGAAGACCAACTTGGCAAACTGATCTCCATCACAGGAATGTTAACTTTGCAGTAATTCACTTATCTGTATGAGAACCCGCGAACCTGCTGCATTGGACAGGAGGAGGAAGCAGGAAGAGGGACTAGGGACTGTTTGTGCATAAAACACAAACATGGTATGTAATCAGATAGAAAAACTCAAAGATAAAGTGGGGCTTTTGATGTTGTTTCAAATACCAACAGTGTCCCACTGGAAAATGGTTGTATACCTGCAGGTTCACAGGCACATTTTTATAACATAAAACAGATGTCTCACTACAACTCTCAAAGAGTTGTTAAAAAGCCCAAACAATTGGTGCAAAAGAAACCTCTCTGGACTGGGAGATCAGAGGGTCAGATGTGGACAATAAACAGCTGTCTAACCTTGGGGAAATCATTCACAAATATTAATTGAGCAACAACCAAGTGAAGTCGCTGAAATAGTTTCTTAGTAGAATTCATTAATTCCACAAATATTATTGAGAACCTAGTATAGGCCAAGCACAATGCCAGGCAGTAGGAATCTATCAGTGAGTAAAATAAAGTCTCTGCCCTTGTGGATCTCACACTGTGAGAGACTCTCACGAAATAAATGAAGAGGTCAGAAGGTAAGAAGAACTATGCAGGAAAATAAAGTTGAGTGAAAGGGACAGAGAGTGTGGGAGAAGAGCACATTATAATGTTTAAGCATTCTTACAAAGTACTATATTTGTTTAAAAAAATCACAAAACCTTCAAACAGTACAGAAGACTAGACAGTTAAAACACGAAAGCTCCTCCCTATCTTAACCCAACCCCACTTCCCAGGGGCACCTGCAGTTAACAGTTTGGGAGTATATATATTAACGCTGGAGTCTTCCTATATTAACTGTCCTGTTTAAGTCCCCCGTTACTACTTCCACTTAAAATATTTTTTTTATTTATTTATATTTAAGATTACATTTAGCTTTTTTATTATAAGTAATACAGGTCCTAACAGAAAAAAATTTAAAAATAACCAAAACGCATGTAAGCTACACTCATAATACCACCCACCCAGCATCATTACAACCTCCATTTTCTCCTGAGAAACCTAGAACCTGAAATGGCAAGTATAGTAACATGTTCCATTTCCACAGCTACTAAACAGTGACTTTTCAGTTCAAACTTGGAACTCCTCTGTCTCCAAGCCTCCCATTTAAAAAAAAAAAATGATTATAGGAAATTGTAAAATACAGAAAAGCAAAAAAAGAAAACAAATTACTTTTATTGATACTATTTATCTTTACAAAGCGAATAATTTTGTGCATGCATATCATTTTGAAATCTGCTTTTCTTACTTCACTATATACCATTAACATTTTTCTGACATTAAAAATTGTTCTACGATTGTGGTTTTTAATGGCCATAATATATATAACCAATTTATGTGCCATTACATATTTAACCAATCCCTTTATGTTTGATTTTTCCAAGCTATTTCCATTTTTTTGACATTATAAATAAGATTCTACAAACATTTTTGTACGTAAATCTTTATGGGCATCTATGATTATTTCCTAGCATAAATTCCAGGAAGTAGAATTGCTGGGCCAAAGTTTACATACAATTTAATAATTTTAAAACATATTGCCAAATTGACCCTCAAACATATTGTATTATTTCACATTCATATTAGTGAGCCTAGGTGCCTATTTCACTGCACTCCTGACAGAAACAGCATGTTATTTTAATTTGCATTTTTAGTTAAGGATAGACATTTTTTCTTCATTTTTTGCTGGGGGGTGTTTCTTAACTGTTTTCTGTTTTTCTTTCTTTCTTTCTTTCTTTTTTTGAGGAAGATTAGCCCTGAGCTAACTGCTGCCAATCCTCCTCTTTTTGCTGAGGAAGACTGGCCCTGAGCTAACAGCCACACCCATCTTCCTCTACTTTATATGTAGGATGCCTGCCAAGCCATGCCAGTCCACATCCAGGATGAACCAGTGAACCCCAGGCTGCCAAAGTGGAACAGGTGCTCTTAACCGCTGCACCACCAGGCCAGCCCCTTATTTCTGTTTTTTATTGGATAAACTCATGCTTTGTTCTTTACTAGAGATTCCAGACTTTTGGATTTTGGGAACCAGATAGATCTGAAAAAATTGGGGGATGGAGGGAACAAAACTTTCTCTATCGAGAAAACATATAAGATTAAAAACAATTACTCTTAGCATCCTTTTAAAAGATGGGCAGAGGAGCATTTTAACAGAAAAAAGTAAGAAAGATATATTCACAGATATATCACAGAAAGATATATTTATTCAACAAAGGATGGTTCTTCCCAAGAAAGAGTGGTTGGCAATAGTTGCTATCTTTCTGGGATTGGAGGAATTTTTGTCGAGGTTCAGACTGACAGTCCCTGTGGCAGGATTTAGGAACGATTGTGCTCACCACGCTGCAAATCTAGGTCTCAGTCTCATTGGAAAAACGAGGTGGGGACACTAATGGGGAGATCTAAGAAAATTCTTCCTATCCCTGAATTTCAAGCCAGTTCTTTCATATGTAGTCTAAACTTAATTATCTATTTGAGAGTTGTAGTGTATGTATCCATTTATCATTGGCTTTGGAATAGATTTTTGATTTGCTTTTTTTAAAAAAAGTGTATGTAATCTTACAGAAATTAGCTTTAAAGACTAAACACCAGGGCCGGCCACATGGCCGAGTGGTTAAGCTTGCACGCTCCGCTTCAGCAGCCCAGGGTTTCCCGGGTTGGATCCTGGGCGTGGACATGGCACCGCTCATCAAGCCATGCTGAGGTGGCGTCCTATATGCCACAACTAGAAGGACCCTCAACTAAAATATGCAACTATGTACTGTGGGGATTTGGGAAGAAAAAGCAGAGAAAAAAAAAAGATTGGCAACAGTTAGCTCAGGTGCAAATCTTTAAAAAAAAAAGACTAAATATTGTAATAAAAAGTGGCAACTTCCCCGCTGCTCGCGAACTCCTCATCCCACAGGCAAAATACCTTTGGATAGAACCCTTAAGAAGGTTTCAGCATCTGATTTCGGGATTCCTGAGGATTTACCTTTCATGAAGAAAATTTATTTTTCTGAGTTGTTGCTTCTTACATATGTCAGATTGTTTTTCTCTCTATAGATTGGGTCAAAGAAGAAAAGTGACAATTTCCCTTACTGAAGTCAATGAATGAAGAGACAAAGATGTCTTAAAAATGGCCACTTAAGGGGCCGGCCCACTGGCACAGAGGTTAAGTTCAGTGCGTTCCACTTTGACAGCCCAGGATTTGCAGGCCCAGATCCCAGGCACGGACCTACACACTCATCAAGCCATGCTGTGGTGGCATCCCACATACAAAACAGAGGATGATGGGCACAGATGTTAGCTCAGGGCCAATCTTCCTCACCAAAAAAACCCCACAAAAAACAAGGCCATTTAAAACTAGTCACCATGTTCCAGTGTCTTGTCCCTAGCTTTGCAGAACAAAAACTTCAATTTTGTCAATGTACCCAGATCATATCAAATTTTTAGCAACTGACAAAAGTAGTACTACTACTACTACCACGAGGAAACATTTACCGAACACTCAGTATGTGCTAGACACTGTGCAATGTTACTTCATTTGCCTTATCTAATCCTAACAACAACTCTCTGAGATAGGTACTATTATTAAACCTCATTTTGCAGATGAGGAAGCTGAAGTAGCAGGAGATTAAAAACTCAGTCAAGGGCCAGCAGCTATTAATTAAATCGTGGAGCCAAGTTTCAACCCCAACTCTGTCACACTCCATGAGCTTATGCTCTTAATCCCTATACTATAACACTTCTCCTAAGAAAAGGATTTATTAACTAAAATCATTTTTATTAATTTACAGTAGAAGATAGTCATTTTCAGGGAACTCAATGTCTTGAATGATATTTCTCTAAGTACAGCCGAGAGCTGGTTATTAACACAGGTTCTCTCCTTTCAAGATAGTGCTGCATAAACTGCTAAACTCTAAGTGTAAGCTAGTTTAGCTCTCTCTGGTTAAGACACCAAGCTGATCAAGTCCCTTTCGTTAGTATTCTTTCCTCAGAGAAGGAACAACACAATTGATTAGTTTAGGGCTTGATGATTTTACAGTTTCACATCTTTGAATGCAATCAGATATTCCTCAGAAAGCCTCACTCTTCCCAGTTGTTTTACGCTCCTAAAACACCCATTTGGGTAATTTTTGTATCAGTGGGGCACTCTTGCTTTACATTTTTCCTCTTCCTAGTTTCATTCTTTGAAATTGGTCAAAGTACTGGCATTCTTTAACAGTTGCTCCCCCCCCCCCCCCCCCCCCCCCCCCGCTCCCCGCCATACTTTAGTGCTGATTGTAGTCCAGGACCTGGCTAATGAGAAGTTAATTTCTTTATACAATGTGAAAGAATTACAAACATGCGGCTAAAACTTTTTCCTTCCCAGAATTTCTTAACAGCATTCTAAAAGGGAATAGAAGATTATGAAATGTTCAAAAAAGAAAAGAAAGTTGAACATAGCTGTTTGGATTGACCTATAGTATATAAATATACACCACATACATAAATACATATTAAAAGACTAGTGTTTGTAGCTACAGACTATTTCTTTACATTAAAAATCAATATGTGTACAAAAGGTCTAAACTTGTTTTTCTTGTTTTAAGGTTTCACATCTAAGCTAAAATGGTGACAATTACTTAAAAGTGAAACTAAAATGGAGAAGAAAATAAGATAAAAAGTGAACTACTTTTTTAATGCTTCTCTGAAGATACCGAATCTAGGAAACGCAGATAAATTTTGAAAGCTGCTGTAAAAGGTTTAAGAACTAACTCGCCCTTCCTAAACTAATATTATCATCAATATTTAACAACAGTAATATGTTAAAAATTTTCCAACACTTCCTATTAGGAAATTAGGAAATACTGAAATATTTGTTGAATTGAATTAAGTAGCTTTCACATTCAAATTGAATCTGGGAATGTGATCTTAATTTAACACACAATCACAGACAGAAATTTATGTGGGTGAAACTGATTTCAAAAGAATCAGCAGGAATAAAAGTGCTCTGTACAATAAAATCTCCCTGATTTGGATTGATGCTTAGTGAAAAGAATTGGTTATGTGTTCTTAGAGAAGGAGTACTCAGTATAATGGTGTACGGAAATAGTATACAGTACTATTATTTTTTTACGGCAACTAGTTAACACAGCCCGGCTTAGAATTGGTCCTCCTTTACTAGAGATAATATGTAATTAGCTTATCAAAACACCTGTCTCACAGAGGCAGGCAAGCCACTCAGGGTTTACCCATTTTCCTTGAATGTGCTTGAAAGCAGTTTGTTATAAGTTGGAAAATTGCTTCTTTTCATATTGTTTACACTATTATTTGCTTAGAAATTCTCTTTCGTACAACAGACTTTGTATTCAGAGCCAAAAAATATTTATTGAGGCCTAAGAGGAGCTATCCAGTATAAGTGCTATCTTTCAATAAGTTATCTACGCTTTGAACAACAGCAATTTTCATAAATTCTTAACAGAAGAAAGAAATTAGTGAGGCTTTACAAAGTTGATAGTCTATCTTTCAGGGAGTATCATAGTCTATCTTTCAGGGAGTATATAAAACGATCTTTACCGTTTAATCCTTTTGAGAAGAAGCCTGTTAAGTAGATAGCAACAAAAATCAATAAGACTAACGGAGAACAAATATACTCTATAGAACTTCTATTTTTTTGCTGGAGATTTTTCTTGAGATAGACTAATTCTTTCCATAATTTGATAAATCTGAAAAAAATATATATGTATAAATTCGTAGCATTACCCAGAGAGAATCCATACTTTATTCACCTGAATAAAGCTTATCCTACTAAGCCGCCTTTCTCCTGTACTCTATCCCACACCTATACATACCAAGTGAAGTTAGAGCGGATAAAAAAAAAAGAATTACAAATACCTTAGGATTTCCTCTTTTATGTGGAAGATTTCCAACTCGTGTATTCCAAGTACTTACAGTGTAATGTCTTTTTTTGTGGATGGTAAAAAAGAAGTTAAATCTGTATTCGTAGAGTTGGTGTCTGGCAAATACATTGTATAAAATCAAAACTGGATTTTAAGCGATTCTAAATTAAAGATTTTCATTTATTTGACATATAGAGAGGCTGAGCAGCAAGGCTGCTACTCAAAGACGACTTGAGAAAGTACCAGTCTTCAGGATCTGAGTATTAGTGAATGAGACGTGTTACTATAACACAGAGCAGAAAGCACTAGAAGGGAAGCACAAATAAATTACTTTGTGCATCAAATGCAAATAATTTCAGAATTGCCACGAGCCAAAACGCTTAAATGATTTAGGGTTTTGTCACAATCAATACAACACGAAAAAAAAAATCTGCATTCCTTTGTCCCCCAGACTCCAAGAACTCGGACCGTGTTGGTGAAAATTGGCAGCTGATTCTGATGGGTCTGAAGGGTCGGTGCAGGGCGGGCGGTTCCTGGGGGCATTACCCCCTTGAGGCCTATGGGGTTCATGGAGTTCTCACCCTGGCCAAACTCCCGATTACCTCCGATGAGCCCCAAAGGTCACTGAGTAGCAGTCTAGGCCGGGTCCCCCAGCAGAAAGGCGGCGACGGCTGCAACATGAGCGGTTAAATTTTACAGCCTTTCATAAGGCCGGGCTAATGCACCTGTAGTAAGATTACCAGAGCTCACGGCGCCTAGATTGGGAAAAATCAAAGGGGGGAGGGAGAAGGAAAGGAAAATAAGGAGGGTACAGGAAAAGGGGGAGGGGAAGGGGCGGGACACCGCGGGAAAGGCCAAGGGTTTACAGGCAAGATCCCGGCGTTCCCATGGAAACGTATCCCTCCGCCCCTGACCGGCGTCTTGGTCTCTCCACTTCCCTCCGCGCCGGTTCTCGGCTGTTTCCGCCCATCTCCTTTGTGCCGCGCAGAACGTTGAGCTGACGCATGCGCAAAGAAACCCAGCCGCCGCATATATAAGCGTGAGCCCAGGCTTTTCCTTGTAGTGCCGCCGGGACCGTTGGCTAGTGAGTCGGTGCTGCGGCTTTTGCGTTACTTGATTCCTGGGCACTGTGAGCTAAAAGAGCGGAGCTCGTGGGCCGGTCATCATGTCGCGTTACGGGCGGTACGGAGGAGGTAAGGGGCTAGGGCCCAGTGAGGGACGTTGCTGTGGGCGTAGTGAGTGTTGCGAGGCCGTGGGGTTGGCGCGGCTGTTGGGAGACGGTTATTCCGCGTGCGTAATGGCGGCTTCGGCGCACGCCATACGAAGCCGGAGGCAGCGGGGGCGGGGTGTCGAAGGAAGACGGGCTGGTGGGGGTCGTTTTGTGCCGACTTACACGTTAATGCTTGGGCATTTTCGTCTCCCGCCCCAGCCCAAGCCAGGCCCACGATTACTGTTTTCGTGCTGCCGTTCTTCGAACCGGCCGCCTGCGCACCCCCCCCCCCCCCCACGCCGCCCGCGGCTGCCATTTTGCGCACATTGACGACCATGGTGGCGCATTTCCTTGGCGCTTTCCCGCCACTTCAGCGGACAGATCTGGTCGCAGCCGTAAAATCAAGGGTGAATTTGCGACTGAACAAAACTGGCAGTTTCGAGCTGCGCCTTCTCGTCAAACGATCGGTCGGATTGCGGAGTGGGAACGGAGACCTAATCTTTTCGTCTGGCGGCTGGTTTCTTTTCTCTTTTAGCTCTTTCGAGCGCGGTTTCTGGCTCTGGGGCGGGGAGCTGCAGCCTTGGGCGAGCCTGCGCCTGGGGCGGCTGCCGCGGAGAACGAGAGCCGGCGCAGCCCTGCTGTCCCGGTTCGGCCCCTGCCGGGCCCGCCCGTTGCCGACGCCGCTGCCGCCGCCGGCCCGCGCGCTCCCCGCGCGCCCGGGGCTGCCGGGACTCGGGGGCGGGGCCGGGGCGGAGCCCGCCCCACGCCTCGGAATATCCTACCACGCAGCTGCGCTTGTGTTTTGGAGGTTCCCCCCCCCTTTTACTGGAATGTTAAGAACTTTGTCGTACGCTAGCTTTTCAGAGATTTATGGACTTTGTTGGTTTTAAGACTAAAATCATTAATTTAGTTCTTGATAGAGCGTTAAATGTGGTTTGCACAGTCTTAAGGATAGCCTCTTTTAAGGCAAAGAATTCGTTCAAACTTAGGGCAAATTTTGCATAACATGTATTCTTCTATTTGCGTTTTTAAACAGAAACCAAGGTGTATGTTGGTAACCTGGGAACTGGTGCTGGCAAAGGCGAGTTAGAGAGGGCTTTCAGTTATTATGGTCCGTTAAGAACTGTGTGGATTGCCAGAAATCCTCCAGGATTTGCCTTTGTGGAATTTGAAGATCCTAGAGATGCAGAAGATGCAGTGCGAGGTCTGGATGGGAAGTAAGTAAAATGTCGGTTATGAAACTTAGAGTCATTAGACTATTCATGTGGGCTGGGTAGTAAGCTAGATGCTGAGCTTGGATTCTGTAGTCTGAAGGCGACTAAATAGCTAGTCATAATTTAATTAAGAATGAAGGGAGGGCAAAGGTGGCGTTGGAAGGGCTTATAAGGAGAGCTGAAGCTTGTGAGGGGGAAGAGTGGTTGGAAAGTTCTAAATGGAAGCCACGTGGTTTTTTTTAGCATTAGAATTTTGTTGCATATCTTTTATAGGGTGATTTGTGGATCCAGAGTGAGGGTTGAACTATCAACAGGCATGCCTCGGAGATCTCGTTTTGATAGACCACCTGCCCGACGTCCCTTTGATCCCAATGATAGATGCTATGAGTGTGGCGAAAAGGGACATTATGCTTATGATTGTCATCGCTACAGCCGGCGAAGAAGAAGCAGGTATTTACTTTAATAAGGGAATGGTCGGTATATTGGTTAATCGAGTAATTCTTTTATTAGCAAGGCAGAAACTAATATATTTCTATAATCTTGAATGTTAATTGTACAGGTGTATTTTACAATTTTTGTTTAATTAAATAAATGTTAATATATTAATAATCAACCTGGTCAAAACCTTTCAGGTTTCTTCGTTTGAGTCAGTCGCCTTGATTCAGAATGTCACGAGCCTTATGATATCATGCTGAGGCGCCTTGCAAATCCGACAATTAAGATCCTCCTAGACCTTGAGGTGATCAGCATAAGAGGCCAGATCCCCTCGAGTCATCTACACCTAGCTTCACCTTATTCTTTAAAGGGCAGAAAATTTGAGACGGTCATCGCCGTAACAGTAAATTTGGCTTACATTTGGGGCCCCCTCCGGTTTAGAAAGAGGAACACCAGATTGACCACATTCCCAACTAGAAAAATCTTCTTGCGTCAATCAAGCCTCACCTGGCTCATTTGGCTGTCAGTTTGATCGTCGTTAGATTGAAGAAAACATCTAGATGCAGCGACCGGCTATAGATACTTCTAGATCGTCTAGATCTACTAGACCATGGGCCAAAGAGGGTCGACCTGCAAACTTGCAAGGTTTATTTTAAATACACATTCCAGTGCTTTATATTATGTAATTCTAAGATGTAATTCAGCTTTTAACAAATCTTTTTTTAGGTAGTAAAAAAAAAAAAAACTAATAGGCCCAGAGTTTATTTCCAAATGAGACACTAAATTTAAATAGTTATGAGATTTGATTTCAGCAGAGGCACACAAACTCTAAAACCGAGTTATCATCTGACATCTTGTTTTTTTCTAACTTGAAAAATAGGTCACGGTCTAGATCACATTCGAGATCCAGAGGTAGGCGATACTCTCGCTCACGGAGCAGGAGCAGGGGAAGGAGGTGAGAGATGTTGCTTATTTCAAGTTTTAACAAGCAATGAAAGACTTTAATTGGAGATGGACTTAAACATCTTTGATTTAATTTTTAGGTCAAGATCAGCATCTCCTCGACGATCAAGATCTGTGTCTCTTCGTAGATCGAGATCAGCCTCACTCAGACGATCTAGGTCTGGTTCTATAAAAGGATCGAGGTATTTCCAGTATGTAACGCTTTTCTTTCCCTTATTTATCTGTTTGGATTGTCATGTCTTAATGACAGCAGTAGAGTGTCTTAAGGACATAATTGAAGCGGAATACTTTGGAAAATATTTGAGATTTAAAAGTTGAATTTATACACGACCTGTAAATGGATATTACCCTAGTTGTATAGCTGAAGAGAAGCCCGCTGAAGATTTTAAGGGTTGTTGCAGAGGCCATGGTAGAGGGAGGGTCTAAAGTATAAATCTCAAATCATTCCAGTGAACACTGGGTAGAAAGGTTGGTGAAAACATTTTGGAGTCAGGTTATGTTTATTGTATAGGTAAATGATACCAGCTCTAAAAGAGAGTTGCTGATCCCTGATAAGAAGGCCCATTAGAAACCAGGAAGAGGGGCTGGCCTGGTGGCGCAGCAGTTCAGTGCGCACGTTTCACTTCAGAGGCCCGGGGTTCAACAGTTCCAATTCTGGGTGTGGACATGGCACCTCTTGGCACGCCGTGCTGTGGCAGGCATCCCGGGTATGAAGTAGAGGATGATGGGCACGGATGTTAACTCAGGGCCAGTCTTCCTCAGCAAAAAGAGGATTGGCAGCAGTTAGCTCAGGGCTAATCTTTCTTAAAAAAAATAATAAAATCCAATCAAAGAAACCAGGAAGAGATTTGCAGTTAGAAGCAAGTTGAAACGTAGTTTCTCTTTTTTGGAATGATTGGGGTGAATTTGAGACCATGGAAAGTTGTTCACCATGGTAGTAGTGTACATATGGGTGAATATGGCCTGTTGAACTAGACGCTTAGTTTAGACACCAAAATTTAAGAAGTTGGAAACCAAACTGCGAACTTCACCTTTTTTTTTTTAACTTCCTTTGTAGAAGGCCTTAGAAGTAGAAATTGATAAAATTGTAGAAAACAAGGAGTTCACAATACTCTAGGGAGTTAGTGCTGTTCATTAATATCACAAAGTCCTTAAATGCAGGAATTCTAAAACTTGTGGTTCATTTGAGAAAGATCTGGACCCTCTCTTTAGAAAATTGCATTTATTTTGATCCCAGGACGCCGACATGCGTATGTCAGAGCCTGATTTGGTTTATGTGACAAATTGATGGTCATGAACCATGATAGCTTGTCGATGATCCAAGAATAAAGCCTTACCCACTCATGACTTCCTTTTCATTCACCTAAAGAATTGAAGTCTGAGTTCAGGAGTCTGTGTGAGGTTGATTTTATTCCTGTAAGATAAAATTAAATCATACAGTGTTCTCAAATGAAAACCATCTGTTTTATTTCTCTTGGGTACCACGCACTGGTTAAGAATATTGTGCTTCCGTACAGGAACTTTGACAATTAACCCAGCTCACTGAGTATGATAGAAACAAATAATTGAGATAGTGGTTCCTTATTTATTTGATATCAGAGCTTGTTGAAAGTGTGATCATTTGTCCAGTCTCAGACTTTTATAAGGCAAGAGTTGCATCTTGCTCAGTTTTAGCCCGTCTATTCCTAACCTACTTAATAAGGTGCTCAGTAGGTGTTTAAGAAAATTACTCCTACAGACTAATTGGTAAATTGTCTTTTTGGTTTTCTTTTTATTAAGATCCCGGTCGAGGTCAAGATCAAGATCCAGGTCTCTTTCACGACCAAGAAGCAGGTAGGGTAAAAGTCTGATTAGTGCTCTTATAGTTATATGGCACCAATATCCAAAGAGTTCAAAGTGTTTTGAATTGTTGAAATTTCAAGCGGTAACTCTGAGCCTAGGTGTTAAGTGGGAACACAGTACCTTATTAATAAACCAAACTTTAGTACTTCATTTATATTTGGCCTGTTCTGGCTGACTTCCTGGACAAAGGAATGTCAAGTTATAGTGGGAAAGAAGTTTGTGACTTTGGGGTTATATTAAGAGGCCCTTGTTAGAACGGATAGGTGCATGGAGAAGCATTCTGAGATAATTGTGCTTAAAGCAGAGTGTAAAAGATTAATTGTAATAAAATAAAGCACTTCACTCATTTTATGAATGGTTGTTGGAAGATTGGCTTTTGTTAGGAAAAACTGATAGACTATTTTTCAGTTTAACTGCAGCCTGACCTTTTAAGCTCAGGGACTATTTGGGGATTCATTTCATGGTATTGTGGCTATAAGAAAGGGATTGGTTAGTATTTTTTTCTTAATAGAATTTCTCATGTTTTGACAGCCGATCAAAGTCCAGATCTCCATCTCCAAAAAGAAGGTAAGCTAAATAATTTGTTGCCAAAGCTTAACTGTCAAGTGTGGCCTCTGCAGAATTTGTTTGCTTACTGCCTACTTTGCAGGCTTTGAGCTCTTTGGAGAATTGGTGCTATATATATATGAAAATACTAGATACTAAGTTTCTTAGATGATTGCTTTTTCTGCTTCAACATCAGATTATATTTTGTTGGAAAATTTAGTCAAAATGTTGGGATGATCATTAAGATGTGTTGAGTCCTGTGAACCCTTAATTGTATAATTTCGTGTTAAGAATGCATGGGTTTTTTTTTTCTGCATGGGAATGATAGGTAGGTAAAAAGGCAAGTGGCCACATGAAGAAAAAAATTTTTTAGGTTGAAGTCTTGGCAGCTAAACCGTTATCTGCCTGGTTGTTACTTAATAATCAAAAACCCCTCAAATTCAAATAGTTGTTCCCTTTAATTTAACCTTGTAATTTTAGCAAGGAGGCTGTTAAGCCTAGTCTTAAGCAGGGACAAAGGATTTGTATATAAATCTCTTACATAATTTTTTACATGTCTGCTATAGGAATTTAGTACCTTTGGCCACCTTTGCATTTATTGAACCTGACATGCACATAAGAAGAATAAGTTTTCAGCAGGCACTAATTGGTTCCAAACTGAATGTTTTTCTTTTTAGTCGTTCCCCATCAGGAAGTCCACGAAGAAGTGCGAGTCCTGAAAGAGTGGACTGAAGTTCTCAAGTTCACCTTTTAGGGAAAAGTTATTTTGTTTACATTATTATAAGGGATTTGTGATGTCTGTAAAGTGTAACCTAGGAAGGGTATTTCAACCATCTAATCAAAATGGATCTGGATTATTACTCTGTAAATTCACAGCAGTAAAATAATATAAATTTTTGTTGAATGTATTAACATCCTATGGTCTGAAAATGTGGGTTTTTATTTGGCACATTTAAATAAAATGTTTCTAACTAGATTTTGATTTGTGTTCAATATTAACACACTCAATTTGGTGTAAGCTTCAGGAGTCAACCATGATATTAAACCATATTCATACAGACTTAACATTTAAAGTTTAATGGTGTTATTTAAGTTTTGAACATCATTAACTGTAGTATACATACCCTAGGAAAATTCATTTTTACCCTTACAGCTTTGAGTAAGATAAGAACTCCAGTTCCACTTAATAGCATGAATATATAGTGACAAGTCCCTAAATTAATCTGAGTTGGTATTCGATATTAGGTTAATGATCTCAAATCTGTCAATCTAGAGGGACCACTGATTTGCCTATAAATGACCACAACAGGAACTAAGCAAAGAGTGTACTAATGTGGTGTAAGTAGTAGTTGGACTTGATGCTGGAGAAACAATTATTTTCTGAAGGCTATTTAGGTACAGTAACTAATTGAGGTTTTTAGGCTATTTAGATGAGATGGTGTCAAATTAGAACTCCCATTTTAGGAAGTTCTCAATGTTCTTTTGTTTCTTTAATTTTAAGCCAAAGTTTTTGCATGTTTGAGGAATTGTCTGGATTTGGGACAAAACATTCATGTAAACCAGCTTTGCAAAATTTTCCAGCCCAGATACTCTCCTCTGTCTCTTCAAATGGATTGCCTTATTCTGAGCAGAGATCTGTTAATTACCAAGCTAGGTTTTTTAGTTCCTGACCACCAATATACTTTATCTTATTTTGCCAGGCTGGTGCAAAGTAATTAAAAATGTGTCAATCAGAAATGTTACTGAGACTAAAGCAGTTTTGTAAATCTCACTTATTCTTAGCAACACCTCATGTAGTTTTTTGTAGCATCTGGTAGACTTTAGAATGTTATAGCCAGTGGATTCTTTATTCAGACTTTTAAATGTCTTAAGTATAGTAGGCCAGTAACAGTTAATTTTGAGAGTTTTCTGGTCGAGCTTTTACCAGGTATATTCTCTAGCCTTGGTGCAAAAAAAAAAATCCGTGCTGGTGGCACAGGTATCTGCCCTTGTCCATTTTCTTGTGCTTTCCCACAAAGTTAGTGGATAGCATTGCAATTTGGGAACACTGGTCTGCCTCAAATTTATTTGGTGGTCTGAATGATCACTAGTATGTTGGAAGTTTGGATGCTTTGTTTTTGGAATTTTGATGACTGGCTGAATTACACAGTTGGTATAAAGCTATGTGTATAATTGGCAGGCTTATTTGTTGCACTTGGCCAGCTTTAATTGTTCTGTATTATATAAAGATAAGTTCACTCAACAATAAATCTGTAGAGAACAAACAATCCTGATAGTCAATTTTTGGAAGTGGGAATTCTGAGCCAAGAGTAGGAATCATTAATCCTGTAGCTTTGGGATGGGTTACTTAGCAGTGTCTTAGTGGTATGAAAGGATAAAAAGGATGCGGAGGGCTAGGGGCAAAAATGGTTTTAAGAAACAAGTGCGGAAAGTGCTACTCTTAGAGGAGAGGGAATTCTGGGTAGATAAGCCAACACCTTTCATACTCTTGTCTGCAATTTAGTACCCCTGTGTTTAGTATACCTTTTAAAATGATACACTTTGGTGCTGTGCACTTTTTTCCTTTATTTAGTGATTGGGACTGCTGAATTGATTATGTGACTGACTTGAAAAGGCAGCTAATTTGAGTGTTTGGGGCATAGAATCTTAATCTTGGTCCTCTCAGCTAAGTCCAGAGAGGTAAGTACTGCATACCCTAGACTTCACAGTGGTAGTTCTCCCTTGGGGTTTGAACTAGGCTAAGTATGAAGTGCAGGTGTGGTCCTACCATCTTGCTGTGTCCTCTCTCCTGAGGACAATAAAATCTGAGGGGGATCTTGAGATGCTGTCAATTTGAGACTTCTTTGGTTAGATGAAGAGTGGTATAGGATTGTGATTCTCATCCTTGTGTAGCCTATTTTGCAGTCTAAAGGAGCACGGTGATTTCCAAGATATGTTAAGCTAATTGGAATTGGAAGCTCTAAAACTGACAAGTTAGCAAAGAGTTATCAAAGTGAAGGGTAATAGCAAAGAATGCATTGGATCTGGCTCTTAGTGAGCAGCTTACTTGGAGACCTTTGGAAGGGAGGGCTGTGTAAATTGGAAGATGTACATACAAGTGTATAGCTGGAAAGACATGATGAAGAAAGAACTTCAAAGTAACAAGAAAACTAGGGGCCTTGCTGGTCTTGGAATTTTTGGAGGGTGATGAGAACTGGTGATAAGCCAAAGGAAGGGGCAAAGAGCCTAGGTTTATGATTATATAGTGTTAAGGCTGTTATATCCAGAACTATCCTAAATGAAGGGGAAAAAATACCAGTAGTCAATTTCAAAGCCTGGTATTTTTTCACACCTTACAGGTTTACTATTACTATTCTAGTAAAAATAACAAAGGATATTGTCACTTAATCCCCACAGCAAAATAGTACTGTTAACCCCATCTCACAGAAGAGGAAATGAGCTCAGAGAGATTAGTAACTTAATACTGTACCATTAACCTGCTAAGAGGAAGTTTGAATCCTGCCTATGGTTTCAAAGCTCTTGTGTTTTGTTTTTTTTTTCCTGAGGAAGATTCTCCCTCACCAAACATCCATTGTCAATCCTCTTTTTTTGGTCGAGGAAGATTAGCCCAGAGCTAACATCTGTGCCAGTCCTCTATTTTTTTTTGTTTGTGGGACACCATCACAGCATGGCTGGTGAGTGGAGCAGGTCCACTCCCGAGACCCAGACCCGTGAACCTGGGCTGCTTGAAGTGGAGCGTGCAGAACTTAAACCACTAGGCCACAGGGCCAGGCCCAAAGCCCAGGCTTTTTTAATCGATTAAGCCCCTTGTTGCTCCTTTAAAACAAAACCATATTATGGAAAAATCAGAATAAAAACAAAATGGAGGACCCATGGTCCTACCCGTTGTAGATACCATTGTTAATAACTGGGCTATTTTTTTTCCAGGCTTAATGGGGAAAAGATGCTGGATAGAAGGATAATTCTGGAGCATGTGGAATGCAGTAGCCGATTAACTGCTAAGCCCTCAAGGCCACTTCTCAAACCTAGTGCTTTTTTTCTTTTCCCACATTTTTTGACTTGGTAATACACTCAAAGACGCATACAGTGAGAAGGCTCCCTACCTGATTCAGCCGCCCAGTTAGCTCCCAAAAGGCAGCCATTGTTACCAGTTCTGTAGCCTGAACAAATAATACGTAGATATTGTCTCCTTTTTTAGTTTAACACAAAATATATACACTTTGTATTTCACATTTCATGTCTTGGAGATTTTCCATAAAAGTTAAAATGGCACCTTTTTTTTATGTTGCATACTATTAAGTTACGTGGATGTTGCATAATTTATGCAGTAAACTTGTGCTGCTTTAATGTGCCAGGTACTGCTGGCCTTGGAATACACATGTGAACAAAGTCTTTATTCTCATGGAGCTTAAGTTCTAGAGAGACAAATGAACAGATATCAGGTGGGTAATAACTGGTATGGGAATAGTGAAGCAGGGTGAGAGGGCAGAGGAAGTGGGTGGTTTTTGTGTAAAGCATAGTTGAAGGAAGCCTCTGATAGTGCCATCTGAGCAAGTGATGGAATAAGTCACTTCTAGGGAAGGAGTATTGTAGTCAGAGGGCACATAAGTGCAAAGGCCCTAAAGTAGTTTGAGTTGTTGGAGGGTGAGGAGGCATATGGAGTGAAGAGAGGGCGAGTGGGATGAGATGGCTTAGGGAGAGGGCTGTAGGATACAGATACAGGACCTCGTATGTCTTGGGCAAGACTCACTTTTTTCTGCTGGAGTTTTGAGCAAAGAGTAACAGGAATTGAACCAGTTCCTTATTGATGGATAATTACTATTCCAGTGCTGCAGTGAATAACCTTGGACCATACTTTGCGTGTGTGACCGCACGTATCTAGGATAATCCCTGGAAGTTGAGTTGCTGGGTCAAAGGGTCTGTGTATATTTTTGCTATATATTGTTAGCGTGCCCTGGTGGCAGTGTATAGGAGCCTATTTCCCTGTACCATTGCCCACGTGCTACACGTGGTGTAACCACATGGGGGGCTATTAAGCTTGTTGAATTTTTACCAATATTGTGTTGAAAAATGATGTTTCAACATAGTTTGTTGTCTTTTTTTTTTTTTGAGATTTTTATTTTTCCTTTTTTTCCCCAAAGCCCCCTGGTACATAGTTGTATATTTTAGTTGTGGGTCCTTCTCGGTGTGGCATGTGGGACACAGCCTCAACATGGCCTGATGAGCAGTGCCATGTCCATGCCCAGGATCCGAACCGACGAAACCCTGGGCCGCTGCAGCAGAGTGTGCGAACTTAACCACTCGGCCACGGGGCCGGCCCCGTGTTGTCTTTTAATTGTGGGAAAATAGACGTTTTCATCCCACTCTGGAAAATTTCCATGTATTGAAAAGTCAAGTCTAGGTTCCCTTGCTCTCAACATGCTGAATTCCTCATATAGTGGGACTCCTATTTGCACTGTAATTGCCTGTTTACTTTTCTGCAGGTATGCCACCATAAGACAAATTGCGACAGCAGGTACCAGGTCTTGTCCCGTTTCCTCATTGCCTAGCACTTAATAACACTTAAATATGAAAAGTGAGTTAATGGATGAATGAATGAATTCTAATCTCTTAAACTAAGTGTATAATATTGGAACCTCTCCTCTGTGGGACCTTTATAATCACCATTTCAATTAAAAGCCCACATTTTCCTTTTAGCCACCTATAAGACGGACTCCTGTCTGAATCTGCTTGCAGAGAATAGAGATCCTTAGGCTGCTGTTCACAATGCCCAGCTCTACCCTGCAATTCTAGTGGAAGGTTTTTCTCTCATCATCTGGGTTAACTCTGAGAGTTCTGCTCAGAAAGAGTGTGAAAAATTTCTGTGTAGAAAGTTCTTTGCAGAAAAGGGTGCAGACTTACCTCCCACCCCAAGAACTGGTGAGCCCAGGTGAGTTAGCTTAACCCGTGTAAGAAAGGTCAAGTCATTGGACCAGCAGCATCCATTTCATATGATTATCAGCTGCCTAAGATTACAGCCTGTCTACCTTTGTAGATTCCCTGGGTGGTTCTCAGTGACTAAAGCTTGAAGGTGGCTAGATGTGATCCTATACGAAGACCCTATTAGTTTTTACTTTGGTTTGTAACATATCTTAAGAAATCTGGATTCTGGAAAATGTAGCCTTTCACTGACAAGGATAAAAAAAATATGGCTGTAAAGAGAATACATGTGGCAGAGATAAAGGTAGATGGACCAGTTCACCATGATACTTATCAGGACTGTCACCAGAGTTCCTGGGCTCCTGTAACAAGAATGTACTGCTTCCTTTGCCTGTGGATGGATACGCTATGCTTTAATATTTATATTCTTGCAGAGTGCAGGCTATTTGTTTACACCAGGATTCAGGAAATTAGGGCCTGCAGGCCAGATCTGGCCCATTGCTATTTTCATATAGCTAATGAGCTAAGATGGTTTTTACATTTTTATGTGGTTAAAAAAAAAGTATAATATTTCATGACATAAAAATTATGTGAAATTCAAATTGCAGCATCCATAAAGTTTTATTGGAGTACAGCCATGCTCATTCATTTACGTATTGTTTATAATTTTTTGTGTTATAGTGACAGAGTTGAGTAATTGCAACAGACTGTAAGTCCCGCAAAGCTTAAAATGCTTATTCTCTGGGGGTCGGCCCCGTGGCCAAGTGGTTGAGTTCGCGTGCTCCAATGCAGGTGGCCCAGTGTTTCTTCGGTTCAAATCCTGGGCGTGGACATGGCACCACTCATCGAGCCACGCTGAGGCGGCATCCCACATGCCACAACTAGAAGGACCCACAGCTAAGAATATGCAACTATGTACTGGGGGGTCTTTGGGGAGAAAAAGGAAAAAAATAAAATCTTTAAAAAAGAAAATACTTATTCTCTGGCCTTTTACAGAAAATGTTTGCCAACCCCTGGTTTAGACATTTAACTTCAAACAATAATTCAAAATATTAAAAAAATTCAAAATAGGGGCTGTCCCCATGGCTGAATAGTTGAATTTGCACGCTCTGCTTTGGCGGCCCGGGGTTTTGCTGGTTCAGATCCTGGGTGCAGACCTAGCACTGCTCATCAAGCTACGCTGAGGTGGCGTCCCACATAGCACAGCCAGGTCCTACAACTACAATATACAACTATGTACTGGGGGGCTTTTGGGAGAAGAGGAAAAAAAAATTGGCAATAGATGGTAGCTCAGGTGCCAATCTAAAAAAAAAATTCAAAATAATTCTCTCTGAAGATCTTGGGTGCCAGGATTATTGGTAGGGATGTCAGGGCCTTACCAAGATATATATCTGGTCTGGGAAGATTATTTCTCTGTGACTCATTCTTGAGGAAGTGCTTCATGAAGCTGGGGGGCAAATTCCAGCTAAACACATTCATGTACTTATAATATTAGTGAATGTTATGAGACAATAATGGGGAAAGCTTTTACTCTAGGGCAGAGGTTCTCACCCCTAGTTGCGTATTAGAATCACCAGAGAGCTTTAAAAACATTCTAATGAAATCAAAATTGCTGAGGGTGAAGCCTGGGCATTAACGTTCTAAACATCTCCCCTGGTGATTCTAATATACAACCAGAACTGAAAACTATTGCTGTAGGGGCTAGTGTTAGCCAGCTCCTAGCGCGCTGTTACTGGACAGACTGGCCTGGCTTATTGCTATGATGATAAGGAAGTGAGCAGCACTCCCTGTGATTCAAAGGAGTGTTCTACTGTGTATCTTCTAGGTTTCTCTGATCCTTTCTCTAACCAAATGGCCCTATCCTGGAATGGATCATTTCTATGAAAAAGGCAGACACTGCATTTTAGTTTATATTAGTACCAGTAGAGGTCACTGTGCTGAGACAAATACTCATCTGAAAAAAGGTTAACGTTCTGTTCAGGAAACTTGAAGCAGTATTTACCAGAACTGTTGGGTTATGCCTAACACTAAGGTAACTGCAGGCATGGCCTCTGGTCACAATGATTGCTTCAGAGCTTCGAAGGCTCTATTAGGTGCATATATACATTTATAATTGTCATGTCTCCCTGATGTGTTGATGCTTTTATCATTATAAAATATCTTTGTCTCTAGTAATATTTCTTGTTTTAAAGTCTCTTTTGTCTGATATTAATATAGCCACTCCAGTTCCTTTTAATTATTGTTTGTATGGTATATCTTTTCCATCCATTTACTTACCCCCTATTGGTGCATATGGTTAGTTGCTAGATCTTGCTTTTTGATTCAGTCTGACAAACTGCTTTTTGGGGTGTTTAAAGCATCTACATTTAATGGAATTATCGATATGGTTGGATTTACATTGACCATCTGGTTGTTTTCTATATGTCTCTTTTTTTTCCTCTTCCTCCTTTTACTGCCTTCTTTTATAGTATTTTTTTTAGTGTATCATTAATTCGTCTTGATTTTTTTTTTACTATATGCTTGAGTTATTTTCTTAGTGGTTACATTTTAATTTATCACAATCTACTTCAGATTAATATTCTGGTAAAATATAGAAATTTTGCTCCAATAAATTTCCTTTTCCTAAACTTCCCTCCCTTGTGCTATAAATGTGTATTATAGACTCAATGATACAGTGTTACAATTATTGTTTTATACAATTTTATGTCTTTTAAAGAAGAGCTGAGAAAATGTACAGACTCTTTTTTATTAACCTAACATATTTACTGTTTTTGATATTCTTCACTTCTTTCCATGGGTTTGAGTTACTGTCTTAATTTCCTTTCAACATAAAGAACTTACTCTAGTATTTCCTGAAAGCCAGGTCTGCTAGCAATGAATTCCCTCATTCTTTATCTGGGAAAGTTTTTATTTCATTGCTTTTGAAGGGTAGTTTTGGGTTATACAGAATCCTTGGTTTTTAAGCACTTTGACTATGTCATTCTCCTGCCTCCTGGACTCCATTGTTTCACATGAGGAGTCAGGTGTTAATTTGTACTGGTGGTCCCCTGTAATGATGAGTCATTTTTCTCTTGCTTTCAAATTTTCTCTTTGCTTTTGGCATTAAACAGTTTAAATATGATGTATGTAGGTGGGGATCTCTTTGTATTTATCCTTGGAGTTTGTTGAGCTTCTTGGACGTATAGATTAATGGTTTTCATCAAATTTGGGGGGTTTCTTGCCATTATTTTTTGAAATATTTTGCTATCTCTTTCCTCTCCTTTTTGGACTCCCATTACACATAGGTTGATGTGCTTGATGTTGTGGTACAGGTCTCTGAGGTTCTGTTCCACTTTCTTCAGTCTCTTTTTTCTTTTTCAGATTGAACAATTTCTATTGATCTATCTTCAAGTTCACTTATTCTTTCTTCTGCCATCTTGTATATGCTTCTGAGCCTCTCGAGTGAACTTTTCATTTGTTGTTGTCCATTTCAACCTCAGAATTTTCACTTGGTTCTTTTTTTTATAATCTCTATGTTCAATTTTTTTTGGTTGCTTTTTTTAAAACATTCTTGTATTTATTTTTTAGATACTCCCCCCTAATGAACCACACTTCAAACAGCTGGTATACATCCTTTCTTTTTCTACACTACAAAATTCTTTTCTTCTTATTTACAGTAAGACTACAATAAGTAGAATGTTGGTCTTTCAGCCAACATATATTTTGGGCATTTTTCCATGAGAATACTCACAGTTCGACTTCATTGTTTTTTTAGGCTACATACTATTTCTCTATATGGCCAAACCATAATTAGTTAGAGACAGGCACTGTTACTTTCATTTTATAGCTGAGGAGATAAGCTCCAAAGATTATGTAACTTGTCTAAGGTCACAAAGTTACTAAGTGGTAGGGCCAGGGCTGGCACCAGGCCTACCGGATTCCAAAGTCTGCATTCTCAAACACCTCTGGCCCACAATGGACCTGTTTTCATGTTTCCATCAACTAGACTATGAACCCCTTGAAGACAGCAAGTTAGTGTCTTTAAGTCTCCAATACCTAGCATTGTGTTGGCACATAATAAGAGTTAATAAATATTTGTTGTGAAAATAAAAAAAAATCCATTCTTGTATTTATTTTTAAGCTCAGCTTTTCGGGCGTTGCCCTATGTCTTCATACCTTCGTCGTCAGACAGTAACAGGACAGAAGTTGTGCTCAGATACCTCAACCAGTCAGATTTCTGCTGATGGATCTGTGTGTAGGTAGGGAGTGAATTCAGTGTTTAAGCTGCTGTCAAGTCTGTCCTGGCTTTTGCTTTTTGCTGAGCCCCTTTTAATTGCCTCTGTAGATGCATGCAGCCTCAGAGTTGGCCAGGAGTATATGAATTAGCTTGGACTTTCTCTGGTCTCTGCTATGCATGTGTGCAGCCTCAAGCCGGTAGAGCCATCAATCCTCCCTGCCTGGATAGCACCAAGATTGTTACTTATATTGATAATACTGTTGGGCATGAGTATCACCCACCACTCCAAACTGAGTGAATTCCCCGTCAACCATAGCAACTTGCTGGTCCTCACGTTCTGTTTTGCCCTGGTAGAACCTCCACAGTGACTGAACTGCCACAGTCTCCCACTATTCCTACCCAAAGTTCAGTTTTTTCAAACATAAACACATCTCAGATTGTTGTATGTTTTTAGTCAGTTTACAGAGCACCAAAATTGTCTTGTCAGTTTTTTCCAGCTAGATTGAGGAGAGGATTTACTGACTTCTTTACTTAGCTACAGCTGGAAGCGCTACCCAAAGCATCTGAGACTTTAATTATGATTTGAGTAACTGTCTTAGAGAAGAAGTTGGAACTTAGAGGGAGAAGATGAATGCCTCAATTGGAAAAGGATTGCACTGCTGTCCAAATAGCCCATTGCAGGCTGGCGATCCATCCAATTGTTTAAAATGGTTACACCTGATAGTGGGAACTAGGGAATAGGGTGTACGCTGTGCTTCCCTCCTGTCTTCTGCTGGTAGTCCTGTATTTTCTCGTGTTCTGCTTTTTGCAAACTATCCATTTATTCATTGACACTAACTTCCTTTAGTCTTCTGAGATTGGACTGTCATTGGTCACCTAATGGTCACAATAGTTCAACCTCCACAGCATGACATCTTAGTACTCTGGTCTTTTAAAATTTTTTTTATTGCAGTAACATTGGATTATAACATATAGCTTTCAAAGGTACATCATAATATATTTCGAATTCTGTGTAGATTACATCATGTACACGCAAAAACTAACTATAGTCCATCACCTCACATGTAAGCCTAATCACCCCTTTTGCCCTCCCCCTGCCCCCCTTCCCCTAGGGTAACCACCAATCCAATCTGAATTGCTATGTGTTTGTCGCTGTTTTTATCTTCTACTTACGAGTGAGATCATACGGTATTTGACTTTCTCCGTGACTTATTTCACTTAGCATGCTACCCTTAAGATCCATCCATGTTGTCACTTAGTTTAGTCTTTACAGCAATGATTCTGCAATTATGTTACATCTTGTTAGGCAAAATGAGTGGGAATTGGAAAAATGAAAATCCCACAGCTAATAAGAACTTACGTCCTTTGAACTTGAAACAAACACAGGAATCCATGGATCCGTGATATGCTCACCTGCGAAGGATCAGAACTCAGACTAATACAGCACTAGTCTGGTTGTGGGCAGGGGGTGTACAGTAAAGAAGGCATAGACTCCTGGGGGCCTGGAGACTTATTCCTGGGGTGTGGGGGAGTTGCATTATAGTAGATATTTGCATTTTCAACAAGGCCTTAATAATTCTTTAGTTAAATATGGTGTTTTTCATATTGAATACCATGTTTGTTTTTACCACCTCACATGAACTGAAAGTGTCGAGTTATTAGACTGTAAAGTTGTTTTTTGCTGATACCTTCAGCGATTTCATCAAACAATATCCCAGTTATGCTCACATGTTGTCACACTCTACATGTCTCATAACCATGTAGAAGCTCTTTTCTCAAGCAAATCAAAGTTCTCTTTTCTGTGGGTGTTTCATGAACAGGGGTAGACTGGTTGTTCCTGCAAAAGATCACTTTCTCTGAAATTCTACTTTTATCAGATTTATGGCTTGACAACCAAACTTAGCCTTTTTATTGTCTTTCATAAACACAATTAATTACAATACCAGTAACTTCTTTTAACTGCCCTAAAGGTGAATATCCTTACTTGGGCTACTTAGACTTCGCTTATTATAAAAACAATTCTTTTTTTAGAACAGAGGAAAACAAAGTACTTGGGTGATAAATGTATTCTCAAACCTAGAGGCCATAAATTCAGAACCAATTTGTAGTTGTTAGGTTTCTTTGGGAATAAGAAAATATTTTTCTTTCTTCACTAGGGTTTCCTAAATGATTTCTGGCACCTAGACTATTACAACCCTGAATCGAGCAATTAATCAAACTGGTAGATGGATTGCAGTCAGCTTAATATTTCACCTCTGAGGCCCCATGGCTAATGTATACATTGATAACTTGAGTGGCAGACAGCACCCTACTCAGGTGAACAGTTAACTTCAACAGTGAGAGGCCACACAGAACGTGCACCACCTGACGGCCTGCAGTGTGAGTAGCATAGCTTCATTTCAGTGATATTCCTGCTAAAAATGTATGACATGAATCTGATCAGGAGGAAACACCAGACAAATCCCAATACAATCCTCAAAAGTATTAAGGTCCTAAAAGTCAAGAGAGGACTGAGGAATTGTGTCAGGTTGAAGGAAACTGAAGAAACTTAAGTACAATTTGTGCTCCTGGATTGGATCCTTTTGCTAGGAAGGACATTATTGAGACAGGTGGTAAAATTTGAATGGGATCTTTGAGTAAAGGGTGTAAGGGAGTTTTTTGTACTGTTCTTGCAACTTTTCAATAAGTTTAAAATTATTTTTTAAAAAATGAAAGGGTCCCCTGGATTTTGCTGACTTAAATTCTTTTTTTAATTGCAAAAGGAAGATGCCTGTCTTTGACAATTCAAACAATATCAATAAAGTAAAAGGTGGAAGTCTTCCTTCCCCTCCAAATTCTATTTCCCAGAGGACACCATTGTTAATTTGATTTGCCCTTCTAGACTTTCTTAATATACATAAATTTTTGTTTTGTTTTACCGAAGGATACTGTATGTATTATTTGACCTCATATTTTATAATGACCACATAATATTCCATTGTGTGGATTATCATTTTCCATTCCTGTATTGACGGCATTAGGTAATTTTAAATTTTTCATTATTACCAATTAGATTGCAATGAACATGCTCATCTGAAGGATGTTTGTCTTTACACATTTGTGCTAGTATTTCTATAAAACAAATTTCTGGAAGTGGAACTCCTAGGCCCTGAGTTTTGCAAGTTTGCCAATATTGATAGATTCTGACAAATTGCTCTCCAAAAAAAGTTGTATTAATCTACCATTAATCTAATGGTGATTGAGTAAAAATTTTCCTTTTACTAACACTGTATGTTATGAATCTTAGATTTTTCCCTCTCTGAAAGGAAAAACTGGGGACTTTTTTTTTTTTAGTGTAGTGCCAGAACATACATTGGGATGCTTATTGAAGGGCTTGTGTTCTAGATCTGCCACTTTCTAGCACTGTTACTTTCTCTAGTCAGTGACCTCTTACTTGTTTGTTTTGGTGAGGAAGATTGGCCCTGCGCTAACATCTATTGCCAATCTTCCTCCTTTTGCTTGAGGAACATTGTCGCCGAGCTAACATATGTGCCAGTCTTCCTCTGTTTTGTATATGGGATGCTGCCACAGCATGGCTTGATGAGGGTGTGTAGGTCTGAAGCCAGGATCCGAACCCACGAACCCCAGGCCGCCAAAGGGGAGCGCATGAACTTAACCACTATGCCACTGGGCCGGCCCCCTGGACCTCTTGTTTTTAATGAGGATTATGTTACCTCATTACAGGTTATAAAGGTCAGATGAAATAATGCATTTAGACGCACTTCTGCCCATCAAGGGATGAATGGATAAAGAAGATGTGGTATATATACACAATGGAATACTACTCAGCCATAAGAAATAATGAAATCCAGCCATTTGTGACAACATGGATGGACCTTGAGGGTATTATGCTAAGTGAAATAAGTCAGAAGGAGAAAGTATGATCTCACTCATAAGTAGAAGATTAAAAACAACAAAAAACATAGCAACAGAGATTGGATTAGTGGTTACCAGAGGGGAAGGGGGGAGGGAGGAGGGCAAAGGGGTAATTAGGCACATGTGTGTGGTGATGGATTGTAATTAGTTTTAGGGTGGTGAACATGAGGTAATCTACACAGAATTTGAAATATATTACGATGTACACCTGAAAGTTATATAATGTTATAATCCAATGTGACTGCAATAAAAAAAATTAACAAAACAAAACAAAAACACACTCTTGGCAATCACTGTAATAAAATGAGAATGAGCCATTAAGGAGGAGAATCCTGGCAAGATGGTAACAGGGTAAGAATTCAGTTGTCCAGAGGGTTCTGGAAGAAGGAAGCATGATGCAAGTACAAATTGTTCAGGGCTCTAAACAGTAATCTGGTTAGACCTCCACTGCCTGCTCAAACCCAGCAGGGAAGAGAAGCAGGACCACAGCTCCAGGCTCCAGCACTCGTTGCTCAGTGCTCTGGCTGGCTTGAGCATTTGTTGTCCACCCTTTCAGGCCCTTCACCACAGCCACAGGGAGGGCCTGAGGGAAAAAGAACTTGACTAGCGGCCAGCTTTGGCTTTAGCTCTGGAGACATCTACTCACCTTCCAGATATAAAGGCTAATCCCTTTGCCTATAGGTGAGAACTCTGAGGCCAAGTGGAGTTAGATCGTTTGTCCATGTAACAGACGCCACGAGCAAAGTTAGTGCTCAGGGCTTCCAGCTCCGTCATGGTGCAGTTCTACATCATCGAACTGTTATTGTTACTCTTGTCTCTCCCAGAGAGGCTGTGATAGCCCTGAGGGAACATACTACATCTTTAGACCTTACCTCTTGAATCCCTTAAAAGACCCAGCAGAGAACTGTGTACACAATAGGTACTCAGAAAATCCATGCTGAAGTGAATTAAAAAATAAACAGTATCTTTGGTTTATTATTCTGTCTAAGAAAGAGGAAGTATGGGAAGCTCAATAGGCTGCCAGTAGCTTTCCTCTAGGAAGATGCTGGGGCTTGTATTGGAAAGCATAATAGATTCCAGAACATACCGTATACTTGGTCCATTTCCCAGAGGTCCATGCCTGATAGATTTAAAGATGAGTGAAGAAACTGGGAGTCTTCTGAAGGTGCAGATTTTGGTTTTATTTCAACTAATTGCTAGCATATAATAGTATAAGAAACATTAAAAACCACCAACCCAAACCCATCACTGATGATTCAATTGTTCAAAAAAGGAGGGAGCCCCAGCCTCATAACACGACATGTGCTCTGCGCGGAACATGCAATCCTCAGGTAAGGCCTCTCTCCTCACACCAACACAGCTCCTGCTTCCAAGGCTTCCTTTCTTCCCACACTTTGGCTGGGTTGGGCTTTCTCAGTTAATCCCAAAGGCAGAGAATCAAAATTATAGATTCTTTCTGGATATTTTGATCTTGCATTTGAAGTCACCCCACCTCTAAGGCTCAGAGAGAGTTAAACTCAGACTAATGCTTAAAAAGTGAATCTGGGAGGAATGGCTGGCTACAACGGTGTAAAGGTCAGACCCCCCTTTGCCTATCAGTGACTCTGGCAGACTGAAGTGGAAGCAAAGAAGGGGACTTGAATTTGCATGACCTAACCTCAAGTCCTGGCTAAAATTTCTCCTAGTTGTGTGCCTTTAGGTGGGTCATTTACCCTCTCTAAGCCTCAGCTCCCTCACTTCTCAATCATTTACTACCTTATCAAGGCAGAGAGGTCCATCTGCCTGCATCTTGAATGAGCTAATGTGACCTTTAAAAACTCCAGAGTGTTACACAAGGGCAAGGTGGTTTGAGGTAGAAGAAGAGGAAAAAGAAAAGGAATGAGAGGAGAATCAAAGAAAGGAATGTGAAAAGTAGAAAAGAAAGGCGGGTGGAGAGATTGAGCCCACATAACACCGGGGGCCCAGGTACCACTTCTGGGCTAGGGTTGGGGCTTAGATGATGACATTGGTGATTGGATCCTCCTAAGTACACAGAGAATAGAGCTGGTCATCAGATCTAGCCTGGAGCTAGTTATTGGAAAAGGAAGTCAGTATTCAGATTGATTATCATGACAGCTACCATTTGTATGATTTTAATTCATCGGATCACTTTTAAAGCCTCTAATCTTCATATCATTTCTGGACAGGAGAGAGGCTGCTGAAGAGGCTCCCAGCCTGGCCCCGGAGGAGGTCATGTCTTTACACTTCCTTAAGCCACAGAAAACTTAAACCAAGTGGTGTGGTCATACTCGTCACCAGGCCTCAGCAGCACAGGAGGGAAGTGGGGCTGTGAAGGGGAAAATAATCAGGTTACACCTTGCCAGCCCAGGGCACCCCCTTAACCATTCAGGGTGGCTTCTAGACTGGTCTTTAGACCAGCTCTGTGAACCAGTTGCCAATGTAAGAAAACTGTTTATTATGGGTTTGCAACGAGATAAGGAACTTGAGCCAGAATGAAAATCCACTGCATCACTAAGCACATTTGGTCATAGCAAAATTCAAAGAAGGAAGCAGTGTGTTGATTTATGTTCCGGTGCAAGCTGCAAGTGTCTATGACCTCGGTGCTTTGAGGGGCATTACTCTAGGCAATATCTAGAAAAGACAGTTATGAGGAAGCAAACAGGACGAGAAGATACGGAAGATCATCTTAAAAGTGTGGTTGCAGAAAATGAGTAAATATTGATAAGGAGAAATATTAAACTGAATAAAGGCTTTGGAGGTACAAAATATAAGATTTTTTTTTAACATGTAAATACAATGTTAGTAACTTGGCTAAGTGTTTCCTGGGTTTATCACGATTTGGAGAAGAGAACACATGTGGACTTTTGACTCATACAGACCTGTCTTGAGTGTTGTGACCTCTGAATATAGTGTCACCTTGGACACAACACTACTCTGACAAGCTGGCCTGTGGCTTTACCTGATTGACCGCATCAGGCCAGTTCTGGGTCTCAAGGCAGAAACCGGAGTGCTTGGGATAGACTGCTCCACTCTTGCCCTTTAGTGTGCCATCAAGGAAGTTGCCCGTGTAAAACTGAACCCCGGGCTGGGTGGTGTACACTTCCAGTACCCGCCCGCTTCCAGCATGATGGACCCTGCAAATAAAGCCAAACCACATATAGGTCCAGGGCAGAAAAGCAGGTAGGGACAGGTAGAAGCTGGGAAGCAGCTTTGAGACAGGAATGAGACCCAGCCACAGGGCAAGGACGAGATATATGGAGGAGACAAAAGGAAGAGCATGATGGGAAATTCTCACAGCCTCATAGGTGAGGCATGAGAAGGTGTTTTTTTTTTTTTTTTTAAGATTTTATTTTTTTTTCCTTTTTCTCCCCAAAGCCCCCCAGTGCATAGTTGTCTATTCTTCATTGTGGGTCCTTCTAGTTGTGGCATGTGGGACGCTGCCTCAGCGTGGTTCGATGAGCAGTGCCATGTCCGCGCCCAGGATTCGAACCAACGAAACACTGGGCCGCCTCCAGCGGAGCGCGCGAACTTAACCACTCAGCCACGGGGCCAGCCCCGAGAAGGTGGTTTTGAGGATCTTCAGTAGCAACCTCTCACTCTGATCTTGGCTTCTTTGGGGAAGAGCAAATCAAACTCACCCAGCCTAGTGTGTGTGTGTGTGTATACACAGTGGAATACTACTCAGCCAGAAAAAAAAGACAAAGTCATCCCATTTGCAACAACATGGAAGGACCTGGAGGGAATTATGCTTAGCCAAATAAGCCAGACTGAGAAAGACAAACGCCAGATGATTTCACTCATGTGGAATATAAGCAAGCACATGGACAAAGGAAACAGTTGAGTGGTTACCAGGGGAAGGGGGGTGAGGGGATGGGCACAGGGGGTGAAGGGGAGCACTTATGTGGTGACAGACAAGAAATAATGTACAACTGAAATCTCACAATGATGTAAACTATTATGAACTCAAATAAAAATAAAATTTTAAAAAAAGGGCCTTAAAGAACAGGCAGAGATGAGAGAGGGAGCAAAGAGAGATGGGGTGCCAGGTAGGGACATAGGAATAATGGCATGGTGGGGGAGGGGGAGGTAAATTCTACAGAGCTCACCTGTGGGATAGGAGCTTTGAAGACATACAATGTGGTATTTGGTCCCTGTGGCATAGTAATTGGTCCTGATAATGACTAGAAGAGAAGCTCCTCAAATAGGAGTTTATATCTCTTCTTCCCTACAGAGGCAGTAAGTGAAAAGGACCTACCGGGCACAAAAATGCTTTTCTTTGGATCTCTTCAGACAGAAATTGTGGTCAAAGCCACCGAGGTGAAACTCCTGTAGGTGTTTTCCAAGCTCCACTGGCTTCCTCAGGTCAAATGCAGTTCCTCGCACTGGAGCAACTTCTCCTGGTGGGAAGAGGCAGAAAAAAGGGTGATAAATGCCCAAATCAAATCTTTATATAAGTATCCTAAAGACCCACTGGCTCTACCCTCTCAGCCTTCATTTCAATTTGTAAGGGAGATGGGAGCCCAGATCCTAATAAGGAGAATGAATTATTGGATTTCCTTAATTGTAAGATGCCATTGATTGCAAGATGCAGTAGCTTTAACATTCAGAGTCATTCAAGTGTGAAAAAAGTACAGAAATCAAGGAAACCCATAATACCCATTAAGGGCTTAGTGGAATAAAGGGTGATGGTTGTCCTAACTATTGAGTCAATCACCTTCTTGACAGTTCTTGTTTTAGTGCTGAAATATCCCAGGGCTCATAACCAAGCATTAGCACCTGTGCAGTGGCTAACCAGACACTAAAAATGTCCCTGGGAATGGAATACTACTCAGCCATAAAAAGGAAAAAATTGTACCATCCACAGTAACATGGATGGACCTTGAGGGTATTATGTTAAGTGAAATAAGCCAGATAGACAAAGACAATCTCTGTATGACTCCACTTATATGTGGAAGTTGAACATGTGGACAAAGAGAACAGATCAGTGGTTACCAGGGGAAAGAGAGAAGGCTGGAGAAGTGGGCACAAAGGGTGAAGTGGTGCATCTACAATATGACTGACAAATAATAATGTACAACTGAAATTTCACAAGATTGTAAACTATCATAACCTCAATAAAAAATAAAATAGAAAAAAAATGTCCCTGAGATTAGTGATTCTCAAACCAATTGGGGCCATTATTAGTCAAAAAGACACTGGCAACCACCTTTCCCCAATCACTTCCCTGATCAGCCTGAAGGCACACTCTAAACTGTAGTGGGGGCTATTAATAATAACACTGGGACAAATGAGATAACTGGGACTGTCCGGGGCAAACTGGGATGTATGGCCACTCTACAATCTGCCAATTTTGGATTCAATCCTTTGAATGAAAGTTTTGTGTCTCCAGGAGTGATTGATTCCTGAAGAAGTTGTAGTTGGCAAGCACTGCCTCCTTCCTGTGTGTAAGCCAGATTCCTCAAGCGCTACAAGCAGTACATTTGTTCTTATCAAGGCGGGACATCCTGAAGCCTCTTCACAATGATGTGGGTTGGTGGTCAGTCCTGAAGGAGGATACTGCAGTGTGGGGACCCTTAACTCTTAACAGGCAAAGCACAGAGGAACATGGACAGGAGCCCAGTCTTGGTGGTCATCACACAGCCAGTGCCCGGTTAACATTCCTTCGTGGTGTTACAGAACTCAATGGAGTTGGGACCAGAGTGTTCTCAGAGCTCAACTGGTCCAAACTACTCATGTAACAGATGAGGAAACTGAGACCCACATAACTTGATATGATCAAATGACAACCTATGATATTGATATATGCTGTATTTCATCAATTTAAGACACTCATTTTTGTATTTTAAAATCTCTGAAAGCATGTCATGGTCTAACTGGTAGAAGTTTTTTTAATTCATGGGATATTCAACAATGGTGAACTTTACAATTGATGGCATCTTACAGTTGATAAAATCTGTAAAAATAGTTTGCAACATTCTCTGCTCTATAAAACCACTGAACAAGTAATCAGGGCTTTGAGGGTGAAAAAAGAGGAATCAGGATTATTTTGTGTCATTTCTTTTTTCTAAAAAATGAACAAGTGGCTCTAAAGAATTGTGAAGAGACTCTGTGTGTGTGTGAGGAAGACTGGCCATGAGCTGACATCTGTTGCCAATCTTCCTCTTTTTTTTGTTTCTCCCCAAAGCCCCAGTGCATAGTTGTACATCCTAGTTGTCAGTCCTTCTAGTTCTTCTATGTGGGAGGCCACCACAGCATGGCTTGATGAGCGGTATGTCAGTCCATGCCTGGCATCCAAACCAGCGAACCCCAGGCCATCGAAGCGGAGCACATGAACTTAACCACTACACCACCGGGCCAGCCCCTGTGCGTCATTTCAACTGAAGATCCAAGAGAAAGAGAATTTCTCAGTACACAGTCCTCTAAATATGTCTGCCAAAACGCTGTAATATGGGTTTTCCATTCTTCTGAAATAGTGTCATTTTGCTTTCTCACCTTTCATTCGTTTCCTAACTTTGAGGTCTGTTCTTCCCTAGATCCTAGGCTGAGCCATTTCAAACAGAGTATGCAAATATTTTGAATTTAGCTCAGTTAAGAAAGGCCAGATAATGTGAGGAAGTCTAGAGAGCAAACTGGTTACTTTACAGCACCATGTCAAAGCCAGAGCAATGGACGAGGAGCCATTCAGTCAGTCACTCTTTTGCTCCATCAGCACTTATTAAACACCTACTGTATGCCAGGCACTCCGATGGGCAGGGACACTACATAGATGAAGGAGACTTGGAACCTGCCTTCTTAAGCTGCTTCAAGTCTGGAGGAAGGAGCAGACCTATAAATAGCTCATAATCACAGAATGTGAAGAGTGCTCCAGTAGAGGCATAGCTGTAAGAAAGAAGATAGGCAGTGTGACTGAGTTGGCTTAGATGTGGCAGACTGGGGAGATTCCATGGATGAAATTACAGAGGTTAAGCTGAGGCTTGAGGTGAGATCACACCAGGTTGAATGGGTGAGGAAGATTGAAGAATGTTCAATGTGGAGGAAACAGCTTTGGTACAAGGTGATGGGGGTGTGTGTAGTAGGGCGGAATGCCTCAGATGAGGAAACAAAGACATTAAGTAAAGTTAGATTATGAAATCACTTCTCTGAGCCTGGGTTTTTCATCAGTACAATGAAGAAGTTGGACTAAATCACTGACTTTCAACCTCTACCCCACTTCCTGCAGAATTCTTTATTTCAGAGGGAATCTCTGGCGGAAGCTCAATAGACACACACACACACACACACACACACATACATACATATATATTAAAATATTCACATACATACAGTATAAAATACACATATATAAAAGCCAGAGTGAAGCCAGTACAGGCTCTGAGCAGCTCAGTTGGAAAACCCCAGGAACAGATGAGAGCTGGGGTGCACCTCGCCCCCTCTAAAAGTATGGCCCACCTGGGAGCGAACAGCCCCCTGGTCCTAGGATCTTGCACCAAGTACAAAGAATCCCAGGTTCCCCGGCAGCAGGCAGAAACACTCTGGCCATTCTTTCTTTCTTTCTTTTTTTTAAAGATTGGCACCTGAGCTAACATCTGTTGCCAATCTTTTTTTTTTTAATTCTCCCCAAAGCCGCCCAGCACATAGTTGTATATTGTAGTTGTGAGTATCTCTGGTTGTGCTATGTGGGACGCTGCCTCAGCATGGCCTGACGAGCCGTGCCATGTCGGCGCCCAGGATCCGAACCAGTGGAACCCTGGGCCGCCAAAGCAGAGCTGGGAACTTAACCACTCGGCCATGGGGCCAGCCCCCTGGCCATTCTTTTTTTTTTTTTTTGAGGAAGGTTAGCCCTGAGCTAACTACTGCCAATCCTCCTCTTTTTGCTGAGGAAGGCCAGCCCTGAGCTAACATCCATGCCCATCTTCCTCTACTTTATATGTGGCACGCCTACCACAGCATGGCGTGCCAAGTGGTGCCATGTCCACTCCCGGGATCCAAACCAGCAAACCCCGCGCCACCGAGAAGCAGAACATGCGAACTTAACCACTGCACCACCAGGCCAGCACCACCAGGCCAGCACCTTCCCCCCTCACCCCCCCCACACCCCCCTCCCCCCACCACGGCCATTCTTTCTTGAGGGGGAAAGAGGATAGGGACTCTTTCAGAGCCTTACATGATGATACAGTTTGTCCCTTTAAAAGTTTTCTTGTTGTCCCAGAACCACATCATGTATTTTAAAGATAAAGACAAATGTTAGGTAGTTAACATACTCTTTTAGGGGGAGAATTGCCTTTTCTTTTCATGAGGTCAAATGGAAATGTTGTAGGAACTTGGTTTCTACTATTTTTAGGGGACAGATAATAGCATACAAAGTGGGGCTGAAATCTGAGGAGGCTAAGAAAAATCAGGAACTTGTCTTTATCATTAAAAGAAATAAGTAAAAGGAGAACTGACTTTTAGCCATTTAAAGCATTTAGTTCTGCTTTTGTGGGTTCCTAAAAACCGAGAGGAAACATGAATCTCCTATCTTTGGGCAAAAGAGGGTATCCTTAAACTCAGAGCTGCTGTTCAGGAATGCAGTCCTTCTGGCATGTGAGAACTGGGGTCTCTGAGTTCGCAGAGCTTTGAGGGGGCCTGGGGTGCCTGGGGTCCAGAGCACCTGGAGGAGACGCTGAGGCCTGGCTGATCTCATCCTAGAGTCCGGTGCCCACTGTTCAACCAAGAAAATTTGAGAAGCACACAAAGAAATCCTTCTCATTTACCAGAGTCAGCATCAGGAAAAATTAACATTCTTTTTGAAAAGCTCCTTTAAAAGTATCTATTTCCTTTGCCTTGGTTCTACTTTTACAAAAAAGAATTTTTGACTAGGTAATCTTTGCACGTGTAACTAATTTAAAAGGGAACAAACATAAAAGGTATGAAATACTATATAGCAAAAAGAATTTCTCTCAGCTTTGTTCCCCACACGTCAGTTTCCTTCAACAGCACAACCACTGCTACCGGTCTCTCATGCACCCTTCCAGAAATATTACAAGGATAGCCAAGCAGCTGAGTGTACACCCACGTACACACACAAATACCCAGCCTGCTTCCACTGCGACCTGTTCACCCAATTTATCTTGAAGGTTGTTGCTAAATTTACTCCTAGGTATTTCATTGGACAACTCTATGTGCACTCATACTTTTCTCTGTTTTTTCTATAATAATCTGTCTAAAATTTCTTTTTGGAGGTCACAATTGCAAATTTATTTTCATTTTCCTAGAAAATTATCCATTTCATCTATATCACTCTCATATTTATTTGTAAAGAGTTGAGGAAAGAAATAATTTATGATCCTTTCAATTTCATTTGTCTGTGGTTATTTGCCTATGCTCATTTCTTTCTTCCTTTTTTCTTTTTGGTGAGGCGATTGGCCCTGAGCTAACATTTGTTGCCAATCTTCCTCTCTTTTTTTTCTTCCCAAAGCCCCCGTACATAGTTGTATATCACAGTTGTAGGTCATTCTAGTTCCCCTGTGTGGGATGCCGCCACCCCATGGCTTGATGAGCGGTGCATTGGTCTGTGCCCAGGATCTGAACCTGTGAACCCCGGGCCACCAAAGTGGAGTGAACGAACTTAACCACTTGGTCACGGGGCCAGCCCCTGCCTATGCTGATTTCTAATTTTGTGTGTCGAATAGGTTAGCTAATGCTTTATCTATTTTATTAGGGTTTTTTTCCTCCAATGAAGCAGCTCTTAGATTTATTTATTAGTACTACCTTGCCTCCTCTTTTCAAAATCATAATTTCTGCTTTAATTTTATTAATTTTTCTTTTGTTCTCTTGAGTTCATTCTTTTTCCAGTATCTTGCATTAGATGCCTAATTCATTTATTTTCACATTTTTTGAGTAATATAAGTATTTAGTGCTAAAATTTTCTTTTGAACAATACTTTATATCACATGTAGGAGTTCCCATTATATATAATTAGAATATTCCCATTTATTATATATTCCAATATATATTATGTATAAAAATTTCCATTATATAGAATATAATATACTATTTAGTTATTTTCTAGATATTCCTAGCTTTGAGGTTTGATTTCCTTTTTGATCCAAGAATTACTGAGAGAATTAAAACATTTCTAGGTCAATATTGGCTATATTACTTACATTTGTGAAACTGCTTGAGGTTTTTCTTAACGTCTTAGATATAGTCATTTTTTGTGAACGTCCGTTATGAATTGCATCCTTTATCATTATAAGGTGTCTTCCTTTATGTAATTTAATACTTTCTGTCCAGAAATCAGCCTTTACTGATGTTAAAATTGAGACCTGCTGATATTGTGGCTTTCATTTGCCTGGTTTGCTTTTTCAAAATTAATTAATTAATTAATGTAATTTTTAAATTTTTGGTGAGGAAGATTGGCCCTGAGCTAACATCTGTGCCCATCTTCCCCTATTTTATATGTGGGACACCTGCCACAGCATGGCTTGATAAGCGATGCATAGGTCCGCACGCAGGATCTGAACCAGCAAACCCCGGGCCGCTGATGCGGAGTGTGCAAACTTAACTACTGGGCTACCGGGCTGGCCCGGTTTGCTTCTGGATTCTCATATTTTCAAACTTTCTGAGTCACTTGGTTTGTACAAAGCATTCTGCTGGGCTTTGCTTTGTGGTTCAATTTGAGAGACTTTTTTAATAGGGGCGTTTTATGGCATTAATGTGACATATGTTCTAAGTGTTCTTAGTTCTGTCATTATATTTTATGGTATGCTTTCTGTGTTTATGAATTCTAGTTGTTGCTTTTTAAAAAAAAATCCTTTACTATATGGTCTGTGTGTGTATATGTTTCTGATAATTTAGAAAGTCTGTGTTTTTATTTTAGTGGTTACATCTCTTTATAAGTAACTTCAATATAATATACTTAATTCTCTATTTCTTAGGCAGAATCTGCTGAGCTTTTCCTTCCTCCCTTTTTCTCCTTCCTCTTTGCTTCCTGAGTTGGGTTTCTCATGCTTTCCACTATAAGTCTTCTAATAAAGGCACTTTGTTTCCCGGTAGATGGTGCTAGAGACACAAGATAAACAGCTTGCTTTATAAACATCCACCTCTGCCGAGTTCTGAGTCAGTCCTCTAAACCCTGATCAGTTCTGGGAGAATAGCTGAACTTTTTGGATCTCTAAGGCCAAAGGCCAAATCCAGGATAGCAGTGACCCACCCAGGTGCTATTGTCCTGTGAAGTCTGCAGTGACCAACCACCTCTCACATTGACTTCAAAAAAGCCAACAACGTGTCCTTATGAAATCATTTGACTGGGAAAAAGAAGCAGCTATTCTCATGGCTCTCAAAGATTTTAATCTTACCGACACTACTCTGAGCGGTAACTTACATTATGCTTTCTTCCCTAACCTTATATGGTGTTCACAATATTTAGTTTTTCCTTAAAGCCATACTTGACTCAAAACCTAACTCTTAGCAAAGTCCCAATGTGATTGCCCAGGTCATTACTTATTTCTCTTGACTTTAAGGGAAAAAAAAGTCATGGAATTTTCATGAAGGAAGGACTCAGAACATGTTTCAGGTCTGTTTACCTGATATTGAGCAATCTACAAATCAGTGTTTACTTTAGCTTTTCTCTCTGTAAAATGAAGCTGCTATTATTTTCTGCCTTACACGTTACATGGAAATATTTGATAAATGATATGCTTGAACATTTTCAGGAGGACAGCATAAATAAAAGGGCCAAATTTCGGGCTAACATATATAACATAAAGCAGAGCCTAGAGAGGATAAGACCTCAAGAATGGCAGAGAAGCTCTGCTTAAAAATTAGAAACTTGGGATAATTCTAAAATGAGATTTTTTGCTAAATGAGAAGAAAAAAGACAAAAGGTTCCAGTCTATCTTTTCCAGCCTCATATCCTGACATACTCCCTCATGTGCCTAATGGCCAGGCATCTGGAAAACTTGGAATTTGTCCCCCAGATTCATCATTACTTTGAGTTCTTTCTCATAACTGGAATCTTTTCTGTGCCCCCTACCCTCATCGCACTCTGGCAAAGTCCATTGATCATTTAAGAAAACTTACTCTCTAACACCATTTTCTCTGTGAAAGACTATAATCTCTGCAGGTAGAGCTAACCCCCTTTTCTACTTTGCTCCCATCGCACTTTGAACATACCTTCCCCCAAACATTCATCAGATTATGGTATAATTACAGAATTATATCAAGCTCTTTGTAAGGAGTGTGAGCTCTGGGAGGACAGTGATTGTGTCCTATTTCTGTTTGTCCCCTTTGGGCATGAAGCACAGCCTTTACTGGATTAAAAACTGATGAATGGGGGCTGGCCTGGTGGCACAGCAGTTAGGTTCGCATGTTCTGCTTCAGCAGCCCGGGGTTCGCCGGTTCAGATTCCGGGTGCGGACATGGCACCACTTGGCAAGCCATGCTATGGCAGGCGTCCCACTATAAAGTAGAGGAAGATGGGCACAGATGTTAGCTCAGGGCCAGTCTTCCTCAGTAAAAAAGAGGAGGGTTGGGAGCAGATGTTAGCTCAGGGCTAATCTTCCTAAAAAAACAAAAAGCAAAAAAACCCCCTGAGAATGAAGTAGAGGCAGAGAAAACAGGGACAACTGTGAATGTTACAGCATCCTGTGCCAAAGTCGGCAATGAAAGATCTAGAAAGGACCTTAAGAATGACCTCATCCAGTTCCTTATTTTGCAGATGATGAGGTTGGGACCAAGACAGCTGAAGGGACTTGCCCAACACAGGTGATGCATCTCCATAGTGTCAAAGTCTCCAGGCCCCTACTCAGGCACTTTCCACCTCACCCTGGAGTGACTCGGTTACAGCCCCTTCCACCCCCAACCTCCTGAGTGTTCTTGATTTTTCTAAGAATTTGGGAAATGAACCTGCAGTTCTAATTTTGGTGTATCTGCATATGTGAGTTTGTGCTTTGGTGCTAAGAATAGAATATGTCAGAAGAGCTCTCTCAGCAATGCTGAGTGTACAGAAAATGAAGCGGAAATGGAAAGGGTGCCCTCAGAGAGGATGTCACATTACCAGACTTTGGTTTTGAAGCCACCAGAAAGCGGGGGCATCAGCAGAGAAAAGCTGTTTTTTGAAGAGGGTTTCTCATTATCCTGAAGGTTGGCTGGGTATGCTTTTAAGTTCTGAGCAGCAATGCCTGTCAGATGGTGGGCTCTGACCCAAAGATGTGGGGTTACAGCTCTGGGGTAGGGGAGCAGCTTGAGGCAGGATTTCTGATCCCCCTTTCAGGGAAAGTCTGACTGCAGGCACTGTTAGGGACCCACTTGAGGTTACTGTCATAAATTTGGAGTAAGACCGATAGTTATTTGGTGGCAGCTGTGGAGGGTGTGGGGGTTTGGATTAATCAGGGTTGGGTTTTGTTAGGAGAATGCAAAGAAGGAGAGGCGCAAGGGAGCTGAGAGCATATACAAAGGGGTGATTCTAGTGATGGACTTCTGATCTAAGTTGGGGGGAGGAGTGAGGTCACAGGGAGGTGAGGGACAGTGAAAGGGTGGTAGCATCAAGAGACTATAGGTTCTTGTGGCACTGAAGAATTACTGGAGCTGAAGTAGACATTTTAAATAGTGATCATAGATGGCTGCAATAAGAGGTAATGACAAAGTCAAGGGTATCACCCAATGACCACGGGAGTGAGTAGCTGAGAAGTTTGGGGGACAAGATCATTGGAAGAGAGGATGTCAAGAACTGAAGAGGTCAGGGTATTGTCAATATGGATAATGAAATAATCAAGAATTATGACAAGAGTGGTGCTGGAGTGACAGTGAGCTAGGAACAAGGTGAAGTCTATAGATGACCTCAACAAAGAGGATCATGTGGGTGTCACCCTAGCAACTACAGCTGCCTCATTCTTGCAAGAAGATGATGTAGACCTGATAATTGGCAATAGGACACTCTAACATTCCAGATTCTGTCACAAGGTGTTAACTCTTTCTCTTTCTATTTGCATTCCTAACAGAGTTATAATTACCTGCCCTCTGGCAGTAGAGAAAAAACTCACTGCCTTCATGAAATCCATATGCCTTGATTCATCTCTCTTATCTCATATAAGGGATTCTTATACATATTCTATTATGTAGTCTTTGGCCTTTTCCCCATGAAAGCTTGTGGCAGATTGCATTTTTCAAAGATGGCCACACCAGTATGTATCCCATTCCACAGGCTCTACTTACAATGTGCCGTTGACACACTTTTACTGAGAGCTGGAGTCTTTTTTCCCTTCCTTAAATCTGGATGGGTTTTTGTAACTGCCTCAACCAATAGAAAGTGGCACAAGTGATGCTATGTGATTTCTGAGGCCAGGTTATAAAAACGAAGTGGCTTTAGCCTGGCCCTCTCTCAGGACGTTTGCCCTTGGAACCTAGCCACCATATTGTAAGGAAGTCCATTCCTGTGCTTGTTCTGTCCTGCGCCTTGTCCAGTTAGCCAATCCTGGCTTATCCTTCAAGGTTAGGCTTCCATCACCACCTCTGGAAAACCTTTCCTGTAAGGAAGCTCAAGTCACATCAAAAGGCCATGTGTGGGGTGTTCTGGCTGACAGCCCCAAATGGCCCCCAACCAATAGCATCAACTACCAGTCAGGCGAGAGAATGAGCCTGCCAATGATTCCGGCCCCCGCTCTAATCTTCCAGCACATGCCCTAGACATCATATGCAGAGACAAGATATGCCCTATCTAAATTCCTGACCACAGAAACAATGAGAGATAATAAAAGAAGTGTTGGAGTAATTTATTTTGTAGCAACAGATAACTAGTATACTGCCAGGATGTTTTCACCTCTTGGCAGTTGACTTGACAAGTCTTGAGAGAAGGTTAATGTGCCCTTCTCCCCTTTTTTTACATAGTCAGAAGTGCCTTTAAATGATTCTACCTTAAGAACACTAATCCTAGCTCTGACTTAATTTTGGGGGATTTAAGAAATGGAGTAGAAGGTGAAGGAGTCCTTGTGAACTCCTGATCAAACACTTGACTACAGTGAAATGGTTTTTTGTAACATCTGGGCATGAACACTCTCAGTATCTAACTGAGAAAATTCACCTGGGGTGAATTTTAATTCAATGCTTTTAATTTCCCATCAACTTAAATAGCTCTTTTCTCTGCCTGGTGGCCCTAGTGCCTGACTCTCTGAGAAGATGAACAGATGGTCACTGCACGAGTCGCTAGATCTCCACATTCATTCATTTTTAGCCCCTTCCTTCCTGGCAGGTCCCCTTTCTATCTCATCTTCACACAACCCAATAACACAAGAGCAGGAATAAAATCACAGGCCTGTCAGACAGTCCTCAGCACAGGTAGGTCCTGTTTATAACTAAAATTATTTTGAGAAAAGTCAAAAGAAAAAAACGGAAAAGAAAATCTGGCATAGACTTTCTAGAAGAATTTGGGGAGGGTGGGAAGAAATTTTCTCCAATAATTTTTTCTCTCTTGAAAAAGAAATGCTCAAAGAAATATTAAGTAGGTTATTTGAAAATTATTTTCTATCATTTGTCCTATATGTTGATTTATAAATCTATGTAAGACATTGGAGTTAGACTAACTGACCTTGGGTAGGTTTCCATGCCTCTGTAAGATTCAATTTTCTCATTTATAACATGGAGCTAAAGTTGGTATCTACTTACTACAGATATTGTGAGGTTTAATTGAGAGAATGATATGAAGGAGACCCTCTCTTCAGGCCCGTACCTGGCACATAGTTAGTGCTCTCCCTCTCTCTGTTACACACACACACATACACACACACTCCAGAAATAGAGCAGAGAGAACATCTACTGGCAGATTCCTCCTATAGCAATGCAGCAAAGGCTTTGCATAATCCACCAGGGCCTCCTTCTGGACTCCATATTCACGATTCCTCCATATTCTTGCAGCTCATACAACAAACTAACATGTGAAAGGCACAGAAGCTTGTCTTAATCTGAGCAAATCACCAGCTTTCAGAAACTGCAGGAAATGAAGCATCAGAGAAAGTGGAAATTGCCACTAATGACAGCTGAGAAAATGGGGCTGATTAGGCAAACTGTGTCCCCTGGGTTGCAGTGGATATCAGGAGTCATGATCACTAATTACTGTTATCAGCCTCCCAGGGGGGTCCTGCTCACCTGTTTGGCAGTCAAACTCAATAGCTATTAGAATAAATTTTAGAGTCAGGCAGGCCTGGATTTCAATCCTGGCTTTCTTTGCTGTAAAAACTTGTGAAGGGTGCTTAGCTTCTCTGAACCTTGCTTTCCTCATCTGTAAAATGGGGATAACAAGAGTATCTACCTCATCGGATTATGAAAAGTAAACGAGATAAGGCATGTAAAGTGCTTAGCACCCTACCCAGTCTGTAGGAAGTACTGAGTGGTATAGCTGTTACTATGGACAGTAGCTGAGGGCGATAACAGCATAGACTTTGGAGTTAGGGAAACTTGGCTCCAAATCTTGACTCCACCAACTACTTACCTGTTTAACTTTGTGCAAGTTACTCGCCGTCTCCAAATGTCTCTTTCTGCAACTGATGCCTAACCGAAGCATAACACCTATCTCAAAGGGTAGTTCAAGGAGCTAATGCAGGTATGTGCCTGGCTCGGTGTCTGGTACATATTAAAACACTCAGTAAATGGTGGTGATGATGATGATGATAATGGTAATCATTATAGTTAATACTTACAAAGCTCTTACTAAATGCCAGGAACTGTTCTGAGCACCTTACATGTCTTATCTCATTGAATCTTTACAACCAATGCGGTAGGTCCAATGATTATCTCCACTTTACAGATGAGGTCTGCAGAGGTTAAATAAATTATGCAAGATCACAGAGGTGGTCACAATTTAAACCTAAGCAGTCAGGATTTAAGTCCATGCCTTGAACTACTGTGTTTTCCTGATGATAATGTGTCAAAATGAGCACTTTTAGACAGCCGTTCAGGGTCATACCACAGACTCATTTCACCAAGGTCAGAGGCATTTTCCATTTCTGGCTGGAACTCCCTCGCCCGCCCCCATCAGCTTTCATGGCACCCTGGGGTGCCCGCTGCCCAAGAGCAGGCGCAGTACTAGGGCTGGATGTTGATCTTGGGAACCAAGACCGCCTTCCACAAATCCTCCTGGATCCACCCGATTCAGTCTGTCAATGGCTGCTAACTGTTCTAGTGTGAGAGGGACAGCCCTTCTGCCTGACCACACAGACAGACAGTATTCGGGGTTTGCTTGATGATTTCAAAAGGGGAACGTGTTGGGCAGAAGAATTTTCCTGCATGCTTGTTTTGCTGCTTCACAGCAGCTCTGGCAGGCTCCAGCGACAATGGGGTGATTAGGGAGCCCAGGCTCATGGTAGACAGGTGGTTGACATCCTGACACCATGAAAAGGATGGTAATTGAACAGAGTTAAATTACGTTAATGGCCCAGGGACAGAGAAGAGAACCAGTAAAGAGAGAGGGGAGAAATCAGTCCAGACCTGCTGGTCAGTTGGCACAGTGGCAGTGCCAAGAATGGCTTCATGTGGGAGATTTAGCTCCTCTGATCTCCATCAGTGTGCTCCCTTCTCGCAAATCACCACAAATAAACATACAATCTAAGTTTCAAGGTGCACTCTAGTCTCCCGTCTAGTGAGACTGCTGCCCCAAGCTCCTCCTACACAGAAATGTTGGCCCCTTACAGCTGCCCAGCCTCCTGTGGTTTACTTGGAACATAGAAGGCCTGTGTTTGTACCAAGAGTTGGAGGCAGGGAACCTTGAAATGCAGGGCCAGCCTCCTAGAGGTCAGTAGCCACAGGACAGGGTCGTTCTCCTCTCTGGGGTGTGTGTTATGCAGACCCCAGAGGGTCAGTTTCACAAACTACCAATTTAGGAGCTGCTCTCTGTGCTGTGAAGAATTCTGGAATGGAGACCTGAAAGGGAGGAGGAAGCACGCTCACCAGGAGCCAAATACAGACATATTTAAGGACAAATCATTCCCAGGCCACCCGCTAGGCTTCTCTGACTGGGTTACAAGGCTGATGGCTCAGGGAGTATCTGGGCTTCACCGAGCAGAATCTGTAGGAAGCTGTCAAGTGGCCTCAGATCTGCGGATATCTAGATGTAACTCTAGAAGGTACTCTTCTCAAACTAGGACAGGCAGCATGACGCTTGGAGGCAGATTCACTTGGGATGACAGAACCAGGAATCCAAAAGACGGTGCCAAGTCAAGTAAAGCAGTGATCACAAGATGAAATTTGTGAATAACAGCAACAGATACGGTCCTGCACTTGTGTCCAAAAAAACCTCAACACCAAAAACCCAAGGGATGCCGCCTAGGTTGAGACTCTAACTCTAAGCCTAGGCACAAAATATAACCGTTTGAGGTTCCATTTCCTCACCTGTAAAATTGGGATGCCATAGCCCTTACCTCACGAAGTTGTCATGAGGATTAAAACAGTTACTATAGGTCAAGTGCTTAGCACAATGATGATGATGATGGTGATCACGATGGTGGTAGCTAACAATGAGGTGGTTCTTCGTAGAGTGCGTCACACCCAGCAGGCTGGTTCCAGAGCCTGTGTTCTTAAGCATCGTGTTATACCAATTCTCATAAATGTTAAATCTAATTACTACAATTATTACCAACTAGGGAGATGTAGCTGAGCCACAGCATGTGTGAAAATAACTTTAAGGATGTGGTTGGCAGTAAGTTCAATAAGAGTCCGGTAAAGAGAGTAATGAGGTGGTGACAGTTTTCGGTTACTTTTTGCAGCGCGGGCATCACAGATGGAGAGGCCTAAAGACAACAGAAGCAGGATCAGAGGCGAATGACCAGAATAGCCAACACACAGCATAAGAAGAACAGCTGACGACCTGGGGATATTCTGCCTGAAGGAGAAATGACTCAGGGGTGACATAGCTGTCTTCTAAACCTTGAGCCTGCTCCGCAGGGACCCAAGAACTAGGCCAAGTGGGGGTCAGCTCTAGGAAGCCGGATTTCAGTTCAATATCAAGAAGGCCTTTGTGACGTGCTGGCCCAGGATGGACAGTGAACATCCTGTCCCCGAGGCACCTGAGTGCCAGAGGAGCCCACAATCCCGGGATTCGAATACTAGACAGGTGGGCGGTGGTTGCAGAAGATAAGGTCCTTTCCAACTGTGACATCCAGGGCTGTGGGTCCATTGGCTCACATGACAAACCTAACGAAGCAGGTTGTTCCCTTTAGGGACACACTGCGATATCTGGTTATTTCTCTCCTCTCTCTTTTTTAAAGCAAGTTTTTAGCTTGTCTTATCTAGGGAGGCCATTGGCTGAGAGCAGCTCTTTGCAGAATGACCTGTCGAGAACAGCTTGTGATAAGAGAGGCTCAGGCTCGGGAGTGTGAAGTGTTGGAGCGGGAGGGGAAGAAAGGTAGCTAAGGAGGCAGAAGGAAGGATACAGGACTCTTGGGGAGTGGAGGAAATGGGGAGAAATAGATGTCAAAAAGGGAAAAAGCGACAAAGGTCACTTGAGGCTACATGGTATTTTCTAGAGCCTTTTAAATAGCTACTCAAAGCGTGAAGCCAAGACCATCAGCACCAGCATCACCGGGGGCTTGTTAGACACGTGGACCCAGAGGCTTCACCCCAGACCCACTGAGTCAGAATCTGCATATTAACAAGTTCCCCAGGAGATCTGTGTGCGTATTAACAGTGAAAGGCACTGAAGTGGAGATCATCTAAGGGAGACCAGGCTCAGGTGTGCTGTGCATTCATCTCAGAAACAAGGCTGGAGAGGAACCTGGGGCAGTAGGAAGGGCACCCTGGCACTGGAGCCTGGTCTCCATGGGGACTGCCCAGCTGTGCTTCCAGCCCAGCTGCTCCAATTATGCCTGTGTCTTTATCTGGTCAGGTTTAGAACAGTCAGTCAAATTTGCATAAGGAAGCCAGCAGTAATGGGGCTCGTGGGCACAGGTACTCATCTGACACCTAATTATGCCATCTTGGTAAATCATCTCTAGAACGCCTGTTATTATTTTAGGAAACAAAATAAAGAGAATGATAATTAAAAGTAACACCCTGGGTGGGAATTTTGACTTAATTGCAGTGGTTGGTGAGTAAAGCACCTTGGGATTTTTTTTTAAGGTAACATTTCTATAAATTTTCATAGATCACACAACCTCAAAGCTCGTCTCTGCTGCAGTTTTTTCCCTTTCCTCTGCCGATGCTTTGGGTTTGTGGCTTTTTTCTACTGCTGTTTTTTTTTGTCTTTTCACTGAGTATCTTCTGATTTTACTTTGACTCGCAAGGGGGAGGGTACTGCTTCTGGATATTACATACCATTTGAAGCACAAAATGCTAAACCCAGCTACGCGCTGTTTTCAGGTGAGAAGGTAGTTTTACACTTCACAGTTGGGCCCATGTGAGGCATTCCACGCAGAGAATTTTTCCATCCTAGGCTCTCATCAAGATGTCATCCAGGTATTTGCCGCCAGGACAAAGTGCACTGCTCAGTCGACCACTCCCTGCAGCCTCCTAGCCTTCCTGCACGGGCATTCCCCGTAGACCTGCTCTCCTCCTGAGTGCCACCACATTCCCCGGGTCTTCAGGGCCCCCTCCCATGCATTCATCAGGTCCCTCACATCCTTCACTACCTGCTTGGCCCCACTGTCTATGACCTGAGCCTCTTGGTTGACTTGCCTTACACCCTGTCCTCCTGCCCCTCCTACCTAACAAAATCTCCACTTTGGGTCATCCCACACCTGCCCTTCTCTGCTGCTGACTCCACACTGCTGAGAGAAACTGTAGAAAAGCTCTAGAAGCACCAACTGAGGCCACCACAAATTCACAGTCTCAGTCCTCACCTGGATTCTCGGCATCCTTTGATAGGCATTTTACTTGTCCTTAGTTAGCTCCTCACCCCCTAAAAAACCTCTTCCTTTACCCTGTATCCCCACCTCACTGAGGCACCCTCTCTTCCTCTTTTCACAGCTTTTGAAAGCAGAGTCAACACCACGGCTTCCATTAGCTCGCTTAGGTGGCTTTTATATATACAGACTCCCTGGCCTCACACTAAAGTAAATGAATCAGAATCTCTGGAGTGGGCCCAGGAGTCTGTACTCATGAAAGTTGCCTTAGTTGGGAATCACTCACTGGCCTCTGCTCCTCTCTCCTCACTTTCAATTACTCCGCCAACTGTCACAGTCTGGTTTCTACCGCACTGCTCTTGTGAAACGGGGTCAGCAGTAACAGCCACTACAGCCACGCACTCTTCCCAGGTCTCCCCAACTTGACCTCTCTGGAGTACTGATGCTGTTGGTCACCCCAAGACTTCCGGTCACCTTTCTCCTTCTTTGCCTCCTACCTCTGACCATCTCCCCTGGTGCCTTTAGCGTGAGCCTTTCTTGCACCTTAAACATTGGTGGTTGTTTGTTCAAGTTCCTCTGGGTTCAGTCCTCTGACCACTGCATTTCTAAATCTATGGTTCCTTCCTGAGAAACCCGCATGACTTAATCTACAAAGCACATGGTGATTTATATCTCTCGCTCTCATTTCTCTCCTAACGTCGTACCTATCTGTCCACCTGCTTGCTGGAAATCACCTGGATGCCCCACAGGCACCTTAGCTTCAAGTTTCCAAGACCAAATCCACAGTTCCCCCAGCCCCACCCCACCCCGGTCCCCCATCCTGCCCCTATACCAGCTCCTCCTCTTCCTCTATTCACTATTCGCTTAACATCTCCATTTCTGCTGCTCAGGAGCTGCTCTAGAAACCTAGGAGTCACCACACAGCCTTCCTGCTTCCTCATCTACCACATTCAGTTCAGGCCTCCTGATTTTTACCTCTTAAATATTATAGAACTACATGTCTTCCAGCTGCCCTCTCATTTATGTCCTCCTCATCTCTTGCTTGGACTATTAAAATAGCATCTGGGGGCCAGCCCTGGTGGCCTAGTGGTTAAGTTTGGTGTGCTCTGCTTCAGTGGCCCAGGTTCAGCTCCCAGGCGGAGACCTACACCACTCTGTTAGCAGCCATGCTGGACTGGCAGCCCACACACTAAAAATCAGAGGAAGACTGGCATGGATATTAGCTCAGGGTGAATCTTCCTCACCATACATACACAAAAAGCTTCTTAACTGGTTTCTGAGTCTAGACTCCAGTCAAGCCTCAACCCCAACCATTGCTGGGGTGGTATTTGTAAAACGCCAGTCTTGCTAGATCAATGCCTTGGCTTGAAACTGTCAAAACCCTCCATGATTTAAAGATAAAATCCTAGCTCCTTAGGATGGCACAGAAGGCTCGACTGCAGGGCTGGGACCAGGGTGAGGCAAGCGAGGACCTAGGGTGCAAAAGTGAAGGAGATGCTCACTCTCAGGTGCCACCCCTGCAAGTCCATGCCCCCAAGAGTGAATGCTGCCTTAAAATTTGCACCCTGGAGGCCACACTTCTCTTACCTCACCTTAGCCCCCACCCTGCCCAGCTGCCTGTCTAGCTTTTTGGCTTAACACCCCATCCCCACTCCCACATTCTGTGCTTTAGTACTCTCACGCTCCTTGTTGCTAGACCCTCACAGACACTAAGAAGCTTCTTGCAGCTCAGGGTGATCTCTAGAAAGCCTCCTCCTACCCTCTTCTCTATGCTCCCTTAGCCCATGGGCGTTATCCCTACCACAGCCCTGACCACATTAGATTCTCCACTCCCTGTGAGCTTCTCAACGGCAGAGATAGTGTTCGGTACTCTTTCTATGGCCAGTGCCTCAGGCAGCATGTAGCAGTCAGCAGGCACTCCATAAATGTTAGCTGAACTGAATGCAAGCCTGCTTGGGAACTCACGTGTCAGCCTCAGGTCCATGGTGCACAGCGCGCAGTTACCTCTCAGCCCCTTCAGGATGAGGTGACCTCTGAGGATTGCTGTGCACCAGGTATGAACTACAGCCAGCCCCTGTGCAGCCCTGGGGTGGAGAAGGGGTGGGTGTTAAACCCCTAGCTCTCCAAGGGTAGTAGTCAGAGCTCTAACAAACAACTCCCCTTCTGACAAATTTACTTGATGTTAGTCTGAAATTTTCATAGGAATTACACAAGGCCTGGCCAAGTGCTAATTTCTGAGCTTTCTTCCTGCCAAATTTCCACCATGCTGGTTCATGTTTGCCAATCTCGGAGCAGTGATGTTTTCTAGCAGGGAACACGAGTAGCTTTGGGAGTTATTCTGGAGCCTCATAAAACTGTTCTTGGGGCCATTTTACGGATAGGGCTTCAGTAATGCACCCCCTTGGAGAGTATCATTGCTACTAGGCGAGGTCCTTGGAGTTTCTGTATTGAACTTCCTTGAACAGTGTCTAGGAGGGCCTGTCATAGAAGAAACAGCTCTAAGGGTAAATAACATTCCATAAGATCCAGTATCACGAGTTTCACTTTTTTAGTGTTATTCAAGTACTATCTTAACTGTAGCCTTATTTCTCTGAGGACAGGATCTGTGCTATGTACATGGCTATATGTTCTTCATGCAGGCAGGGAGTATCTATTTTGCTCAACATTGCTTCCCCAGGGTTGGCATAGTACCCGCCACGTAGTAGGTACTTGATATCAGCTGGTGATGGAGAATGGGGAAAAGAAGAGACTTGTGGGGCAGAGCTGGACCTAGAAGGGTTCGTCTCCAGAAGTGCAGAGCTGAAGGTGACAACCAGAACACCACACTCTGGCTTTTCACCTACAGTGAGGCCCCAGTGTGCCTACCTGCTCCTACACGCAACAGATATCCATCTGCCAGGCCTGGAATCCTGATTGCACAAGGGCTGGTGGATATTGGGTGGCAATTTTATTCATGTGATGAAGCAGAAACCAAAAAGCTGGCCATCCGACTCAGAGTCCTGGCTCCCGTTGCTTCTCTGGGTAGAACCTTCAGGAAGTTACTTTTCTTCTTGGTGTGCCATCTTCTTCCTCTAACTAGCCTTCTAGCCTCCTTCAGGAAATTTAATGGTGACGAATCACCAAAAAATAATTACACCCTGAAGATTACAAAAAGGAAAGCACACTGCTATTCTCAAAAACGATGACTATCGCTATGTGTAATAATACACAATAGGGCAACCATAAACTATTATGACCTTGAGAGAAAAAAGACCAGAAAACCCCTCTGTGGACAAGATGATGCAAGCAACTCACACAGGGTTTTACACAGAATTTCAGGGGCTCATGAATCCCGTAAAGTTCTTTCATCGTCTTCCCGGACGTACAAGTAGGGACTCTGGTTAAGAATTTCTGAGCTAGAGGTCTCGTGTGGTCTTTGAATCGGTGTTAGAAATTCTCAGGACCTCAGAGTTCAACTAACGTAACCATCATCTAGTAAGATTTTACAGATTAGGTTATGAGGCCCAGAGAGTTTTCATGGATGACTTGAGGGCATAGCTGGTGGGTAGCAGACCTGAGACCTGGATCCCGGCTTTCTGAATCCCAGTTATCACATGGTATTACTTTGATAAACTATGTTTATTTAAACTATGTTTAAAATAAATGTAAAGAAGAGTGGAGAGAGACTAACTGTGGGAGAAAAGGAAGATGTAGCTGTTCCTAGCATGAACACACTGGCTGTTACTTGGTTTCATTTTTGTGTTGAGTGTAGATTAGTTTTCTACCTTCAAGCCAAAGAGACCAAGCCTGAAGCTCCCTTCCAGCTCCCTACTTGGATCTGTAACTAAATCCTGATAGATCATCTGAGGTAAACTTATGCACGGGAAGATAAGGGAGCCTGGGCACATGGTGAGCTCTGAACAGCTTCTGTCATTACAAAAACCCCGGAGCAACAAAGAATCTATTGTTTCTAGGAAGCAGGAGAAAGATTTCTAAGGAGAAAGTATGAGCCTTGAAGAAAGAGTAGCGGTTTATGCAGCGGAGAAGGTGGGAGGCAGGTACTGAAACAGGGTGGGGTGTGAGGGAGGCACGGTGGAGATGGGTCTGGGAGGCAGCTGGTGTCTGGCCTGGGAGCCATCTAAAAGGTTTTTTAGGCTGGAGAGTATCAAAGTAAGATTTGCATTTTAGATAGCTAACTTCAGTAACAGATGGAGGATAGATCTAACGAGATTTTTTTTTTCTCAGTTAGAGAACCATTGTCCAGATTCATTTGTTCATTCACTGAGCCCCATTTATGAAGCTCATAACATAAGCCAGGCCCTGATGCAGACAAGAAAAGATAGCCTAAACCAGGACAGCGACGATAGAGATGGAACCACATAATCAGTAACACATATTGAGAAGACAGATTCGAGAAATACTTAGAAGTGAAAAATCAGCAGGACCTTATGACTAACAATATTGGGGGAGGGGGAAGACTGAAAAGGAAAAAAGGAAGCATAGTGATGGCTGGTTGAAACTAATATTATGTTCAGAGGATTTTTAGGGCAGTGAAAATACTGTGTATGATACCATAATGATGGATACACGTCATACATATTTGTCCAAACCCACAGAATGTATAACACCAAGAGCAAACCCTAAGATAAGCTGTGAATGTTGGGTGATGATGTGTCAATGCAGGTTCATCAATTGTAATAAATGCACCACTCTGGTGGGGGAAGTTGATAAGGGGGGAGGCCGTGCATGTGTAGGGGTAGGGTTATATGGGAAATCTCTGTACTTACAGTTCAATTTTGCTGGGAACCTAAAACTTCTCTAAAAAAATAGTCATAAAAAAATCAGCAGGACCTGATGACTAATGATATTGGGGTGGGGGGAGGGAGGAAGAAGGGATGAAAAGGAAAGAAGGAGCATATTGATGGAGAGTTGAAACTAATATTATGTCCAATGTTTTAGAATTATATAAAAGCTAAAGGAATTTTCTGTAAGAAGCTCCCGAAAGATTAAAACATGTAGAATCAAAACAGTCTTCGTTTGCACCATCTATGACCCAGAAGACGACTTTGGAATCTGTTATTTCGCTAGGGCAGAGACTTAGACCTGCCCTAGGGAAGTAATTATAAAATTGACTGAATTGTAGGTTGAACCCAGGGAGGTTGAAATAAAACATAAAGGTCTTGCTGGGCCTCTCTCCACAGCCTTTGTGGTAAGCCTCTCCTACCAGAATTCTAATTTTGTAAAAATGGGGTTGCTTTCATGTAATTTTAGAAGGAGCTTTCAAAAACAGACAGCAGCAAGAACAGTAAGTGAACGCAGATGGGCTGGGGGGACAAAACGGATTGGGCAAATTTTTATAAAAATAAAAGTGATCTTTTCTCAAGGAAAAGAATAAGATGGGATTTTACGAGGAAAAGATCTAGTCAAAGCATTCATTTTTGCTTTCTTAATTCCTGATCCACTACTGCAAATAAAGAGCAGCAGCAGCAAAAAAAAAAGCTATGTGCTGTAAAAGTCTTTAAGACACAGGCTCAGTTCCACACTGTGTTGTATACATCATAATGTCTTGCTGGGCGGGTTGCCCAGATCGCCTCCAAGTCTCACAGTTCTGTAAGGCGAAAGGGTGAAACGTAATATTTACAACCCCGGGAATGAATTAATCCCTAGAGGAAACAGAAGGATTGAATTTTCTCACCTGCTCACATTAACTGGCTTAGTACCTGAGCAGGGCACCAGGGACCCATTTCCTCTTGTTGCCATAGGGCAGGACACTAGACTCAGGTCCCGAAGCTACATGCCTGATGTGTTAGGACAGAGACCCGGCACTGGAGTGTTCTCTCTCTGTGGACATCGTTATATACCTACCTGTTCCTTCCTGGTGGACAGCTTCCAGGAGCTCCACTTCTGAGAAAATATACTTCTGACAACAACAAACATAAAAACACCCTCAAGAGGACCTGAAGTGAAGATGCCCCACTAACAGAGTGTGCACCCATCCTATGTAGCAGCAAATGCTTTATGGGCTGTTTGTTTTTTTTTTTTTTTTTAGTGGGAAAGCAATTGCTCAGAAGAAGAAAAGATATGCTAACTGCTGATATGCAAACACAGCCTTGACAGCTTGGCTGCAAACTCTGCTCCTGGTCTATGGGTGAAACAAGCTCTCAGCCTTGCAGAGGCCTTCTGTTGGTACAGCTGTGGCCCAGGAGAGAAGCGCCTGTGAGCAAGGACCATGTGCTCAAAACACTATGTGGCGACTCCGAAGTGCCCGGAAATTCATTCAGAGCAGTAGCTTCAGAAGCTAGGTGATGGATTCTCTTCTTTTACTCAAAATACTTTCTTTTTTTTTTTTCCAGAAGAAGAGCAAAGATGCTGGAGTCTTCCAGCCTAACAACTCAGGGATACTACTTGCCTGTATTAGGAAGTTTCCAGGGCTGATGATGGCAGAAATTTCCAATGGGGAAAATGAGGGTGACTTTAAATTACTTGAATGGGCTCCTCTGAAGACTTCTGATACCCTCACACTTGCTGAGGCATTTCCACTGGGCCTTTGGAAAGGGACAGCCTTTTAACAGGAGAGCAGGGAAAGGGGAAGTATGAAGAAGCCACATAATACAGGCTATTGTCTTCCATGCTTTACTGGCTGAAAGGGCTGAAGACATTTTATATGCCCCCAAAAACTGCCAACAGGAAGAAAGGAAGGAGCAAAACAGGTACCCAAGGCTGCTGGAGGCCTGCAGGCTATGCCTGGGGAAGAGGCCTAAATGGGCCTACAAGTTTAAGACGAAGGGATTTCATCACATTGAACTTGCCTTGGCTCCTGAAACTGTATGCCAAGGCACTCCTTTCCTTGCTCTGTGATAACGCCCTATCAGTAAGCCTGCGATAAACACAATGGAGGACAGGCCTTCCCCCCTCTCCCAAACACACACAGGGGGAAGGTCCCTTTTTACTGAGTACCATGGCCACAGTCTTACAGCTACTGTAAAATACGTGCTACTTTCTCATGACAATGGGTTTTCCCATCACCTGAGAAATTATTTACCGAGTGTCTGTAACCAAGGTGAAAAATACCCCGAAAGTTTAGATCCGCATCAGCATTTCCCTCCAGAATAGCTCAGGTTACAGCTTTTATGAAGGGCAAACAAAAAGGAGTTGAAAAACAAATATAAGTATAAATTAATAGCCACAAAAGGCAGGAGCATGGGATTATTAAATATCTTTGTATCACAGAAAGATACAGCTTAGAAGCCAGCCTAGGGGACTTGGCTGAAAGTCAATAGGAGACTGACCAAATGAAGCTATAGAAATTGCAATTTTTCAGATTAAGCGTCGGGGACAAACCCATACAGAATTCAGGAATGTAGATGATCTGATAAAAGGCCTCATGGTTAAAGAGCTTCTTCCAAATCCACCACAAATTCTCCTGCATGAACGAACCACTTTTTCAGCCATGGTTTAGTTGTTCTCTGTTCTTGTGACAATGGGTACAGTTAAGGAGTTCTTGGTTTGTTTTTTGGTACAATGATGATAAGAGAGACTTTGCTCTCCAGGAGCTCCGAGTAAAAATAATGAGGATTTTTATGACTCTCAGAAGAGAGATTTTTAAAAACAAATACACAAACAAGGATTTGAGGTGGAAAGCAAAATGGATTTATGGAATAAAAGCCATTCATTTGCAAGGAGAACAAAGTTTACTGCCAGCCTCTGCAGGGCTTCTCCATGACCAAGCAGCAGGCTTGGGGAAAGCCAGGGAGAGCAAAAAGGTGTAGAACAATTATCCAATACTCGGCATCCTGCTGGTTAAATGAAGCATCTCACCATTAGTGATATTTCAGATAACTGAAAGCTGCCCTGGTAAATGGTAAAGATTTTCTTTTACTACGTTTGCGAATTTCCTATGGAAGGTGACTTCCCTATCATCTTCAACAGAGACGACCAATGTGCATACTTAAAGAAAGTGAGCCTTCAACAATAACTTGATCATAACAAGACTTTGCAGATGAGAAAACCAAGAACCAGCAAGATAAGACAAGGGATGTGTCACCAAACACCGTACTATGTTGCAACAGACCAATGACCTCCAAGGTTACTGAAGGCTACAGAGAATAATTTCGAACTTTAATTAGACTGTTTTGGAGTTGTTCCTTTTCTACATTCCCTTCCTCGTCAGTCTAACAAGGCCAGACACTTAAATTCATACTCTTTAATTTCAAGAAATCCTCTTAGATCTCTTTCTTTCATTTTTGCCCCTCTTTTTTAAATATAATTTGAACAAATTTGGTTTTCTGTTTTCTTTACAGAAAAGTAGAAATAAATTGAAAAGGAGAAACAGGGAGGAAAACAGTGAGGGAAGCTGTGAGGCTACCTGGACAAAAAGTGGCAAAAGAAATGAGAACTGACAATTGTCGAACACTTTTCTTTTTCTAGCTTACTTCCCGTTTCTTGACTATATGGTCATCTTAGCTTATCATATAGTCAAGAAATTAACACTTTTCTTTCTTTCCTCTCTTCCTTCTTTCTCTTCCCCTCCCGCTAGAACGCTTCTTGATATCTAACCACACTGTAAGGTCTGTAGAGTATTCGTCTCGTTAAGAGCCTGAATTTCAGTAGCAGACCACCTAGGTTTGAATCCCAGCTTTCCACCACTTGCTAACTGGGTGATCCTCAGTAAGTTACTTAAACTCCTTGTACTACAGTTTCCACATCCATTAAATAAGAAAAATGAACAGAACCTACCTTATAGGGTTGTGGTGTGGATTACTTATTTGTTTATAAAGTCCTCTCTGAAATACTAGCTGTTATTATCATAAAGCTTCACCTCATCTCACAGATAAGCAATTCAACATAACCACAATCTCTAGATAGTGCATATCAATTCCCAGAACAAAGTGTGGCTGCTCTAACAGGTGTTTTACAGCACGTCTCAAAGAAGTGGCCGTGTGGTTCAGTCCGGTTCTGGCTGAATAACCAGAAGTTTGAGACTGGACTCAGGCACACTGTGAGTCTGCCCATGTGGATCAGCCTGGAACTCCAGGCCAGCCTCGGGTCCTCCAGGGCCACTGCAGGGATTGCAGGCATACCAGATCTGACATGGCCCCAGCCAACCTCTCCAGACCCATCCATTTTCTGCCTGCCAAAGCATCCCTCAAATGCTTCAGAAGCTCAGCACTTCCCTGGGGATAGCCCTGCTGTTTCTTGTGCTGCCCATTCTTGTTCCACTCTATCCAGAAGACCTTTCTCCTCCTCCCTGCCTGGCAAAATTCTACTTGGTCTTACAGGTTTTATTTAACTCTCAGCTCCTCTAACTGGGAGCCCCCAGGCAGTGCTTCTCCTCTGTACCAAGTCTCCTAGTTTTATCTATCCGGACATTTTCCAGGTTAATGAATAATATTCTGGCTGACTCCTCCACCAGACTGTCAACTCCTGGAGAGCCCAGCAGCATAGGGGAGGCATTTCCAAATGACCAAATGATGGGCAGGCCCTTTGGACTGGTCTCAGAATTAAGCCTTTTGCTCAATGTTAAGAGATGAAATCTGGGCTTCCAAAGACTTTTTCTTGGCTGAAAGTGGGCCAGACGTGAATTTTTATATCACTGAAGTGCACAGTAGCAGTTACCACTCATTTCTTGAAGAAGTTCCAAAGGAATCATACAATTAGCTTGTTTCTTAAGCATTTTTGAGAAAGGAGGAAGCAAAAAAAAAAAAACCCTATAATTTTAGTTTAAATGTCATTGGGCCAACAGATATAATCTGTGTAGCACTGGCTAATGCATGGAAAGGTAAAAGAGAATTACAAAATTTTTCATGAGTGCTGAAGTTATTGCAACTTATTTACTTTCATGATAGAGTTCTAATGAATTTGAAGGGTGGTGGAAATAGCAGTAAAATGTTATAATAGCAGCCTCAAAGAATCATAGAATGTAAGAACAACAAGTGACCTATCTTACAGACAAATATTGGTTCTCAATCATTAGTCCATGATGAAATTTTATTGGTCCCCAGAAAACTGAGAAATATTTGGATAATCCACTATCACATTTCTTTAAAAAGCAAGATGAATTCCATACAAAGGCTTGGTTTTCATTCTGAGATTAAGTTTTCCCCACTTTTATGGTATCAAATGTTCTTTCTTTTATGAAAAGATGGTGATTATAAATGGCAGTTTGGGTTTTAAAAAAATAAGCGTTGTGTATTTATCTCTGTTCCTCATTATAATCCCAATTAGTTTTTTTAAAAAATTGTATTGAAATATAATGAACATACATTTCCAATTAGTTTTAACAGCCCTATATTTATGATAGCTTTTAAACTTGGCAAAATGAAAAGCTGGGCAACCCCATATAAGTCTCCAATTGTTTTTTAAAGAAAATTTACTGGTCCAAATCTGATTGAGTTCAGCATCCCTCCTGTTTGTAGAAAAGGAAATGAGAGTCTATCGAGGTTAAATGTTAAAGTATTATGTGTACAGTGAATGTTCCCTTGCTAGTCAACAGCAAAGCCAAGACCAGAACCAGGGCTCTTGTCTCCCAGAGTCCAGAGCTCTTAACAGCCTACTCAATTCCACAGGTGTTCAATATCAGTATAGAGGATAGAACTGGATCCCAAAACCACCTACTGTGGGTGCAGAACTGAGATGAAACTGAGCTTTATGCAGTCCATTAGATTGCATTTTAAGCTCCACAGTGCTTTGCCTCAATTCTCTCTTACAATTATGACAAATAATCTTTACATGGCATGAATCACGCATTTTTGAGATTTTCATTTGATCAAATCTCAATAGGATAGCATAAGATTTTATAAATATACACAAATAAACACGCATTTATTTCATCACCTCCACTTATAAGCTACTTAGTTCATCTTCTTCCTTATCAGTCACAAAACAGCAGCCACCACTATTTTTTCCTTGCAGTTCACAGCATATAGTTCTAATGCAATAATCCTGCATCTAGGACAAGATGGGCCAGCTTACTCATGGCCATCCACTGAGCCATGCCAATATCAGAAGATGACATATATTACCAAGACAAAGATAAAAGCCTTTAAACCCGCCCGGGAGCCAGGAAAATATTCAACACTGTGATGCTAAAAATTTTAATCCATTTATCTTGATTTCTCACTATTATTCTAATTAGTATTGTAGTCACTATATTAATGGGAGTTTCCAATTTCTGCTGTTAACTGAAGTTCCTGTTTAGCACGCAGGCTCACATTCTTACCCTTTTCCTGTTAAAAATTTTGAAGTAGCAGCCATAAACACAACTTCATTTTTTTAAAGAGGCCAAAATAAAACAAAAGCCCTTACCTAAATAAGGCAGGTGCCCAGTAAACTTAAAGTAATATCTTACTTGCAGCCCTGGGCTTTTTTCTTTTTATTCTGAAACAATTTTAGACTTACAGAAAGGTGGCAAAAATAGTGTATCTCTGTGTATCCTTCCACTACCTTTCTTTAATGTTAACACCTTACGTGACCATGGTACAATGATCACAACTAAGAAATTAATATTGGAACAATACTATTAACAAAGCCACACACTGCATTAGAATTTCACCAGTGTTCCCACTAATGCCCTTTTCCTGGCTCGTGATCCAACCTGGGATCCCACACTGCATTGCGTTGTCCTATGTCCTTAGTCTCCTCTGTGACCATGCTTTAGTCTTTGTCTGTCATGATCTTGACATTACTGAAGAGTACTGGTCAATTATTTGTAGACTATCCCCTCAATTGGGTTCATGAGATGATTTCTCCTGAACGGATTGAGGTTATGCATTTTTGACAGAACAGCACACACGCGATGTGCCTTTTCAGTGCATCATATGAGGAGGATGTGTCAATATGTCTTATTACTGGTAATGTAAACTTTGATTACTTGGTTAAGATGGTAGCCTTGGCTTCTAATTGCTCATATTCTATCATTCTAAGCTCATTAGTGGCGCAGAGGGGACAGTTAAAGTAGAAGCACCCTTACAGGGGGTGGGAAAGGAAGGGAAGGGCCTTCCTGACCTGCTGTAGCAGATGGGCTTATGGAGGGCTGGAGCCCTGAACAGAGGCCTGAGAGAATGGAACACAGGACATGTGCAATCTGACAAGGAGCTATGAGGTAACGCCTCAGAGAAGTCACTGTCAGACACAGGCAGAGACCTTGACTGGCCAAGGGGCAGCACGAGGGTGGCCCTTCCTCCTAGGGGAAGAGGAGCTGATGCAAAAGTGTTTGTGTCTTTCTAGATTTCTGCTCTTCCTTCCCTTTATCCTCTACTTTTGTTTACTTCAGTTTTCTTTGACTGCCTTCTACACTCACCTGATCTCTGACTGTGATGAAATCCCAATAAGAACATGACCTACTGCTTTGGGGTAATTACTTCAAGTTAATTTCCATGAAGTGCTACAAATAACAGCACCTCTGCCAGTCATCTTGCTGTCATCCATCTGTCCCCTGGAGACAGACGGGGTGCACCTACAATCTAGTACAAGACTACACTACTCAATCCTGGAGATAACATATGAACCAAGGTTCTTTCTTTCTTTTTTAAAATTGAGATATAATTCACACACCATAAAATTCACTCTTTTATAGTGCAAAACTCAGTGGCGTTTAGAGTATTTACAAGGTTGGTGCAACCATCACCACTATCTAATTGCATCATCTTTCATCACTGAAATCTCATACCCATTGTCACTCGCTATTCTCTGCTCCCAGCCCCTGACAACCCACTAATCTACTTCCTATCTCTATGGATTTGCATGTTTGAACCACAGTACTTTGGATCCAAAATAATAATAATCAAGATGACCTTAATCCAGTTAATCTAGGAGACGCGCGCGCGCCTGCGCGTATACACACACATTCTCAAACCCATGAAGTTTGCCTTTGGCAACACCTCACCTTCCCTCTTGATACTCTGGACTCCCCATTCCATCCCACCTCCTAACTGTGTCTCAGAGGTGACGTATCTATATTTGTCCTCCTCAGAGTACAACTCATCCTGTCCTTTCCCCTTCTATCAAACACCACGTCATTTGGATAAATACCCAGAAGTGGAACAGCCAGATCAACATCTGGGTGTTTATCCAAAGAACATGAAAACACTAATTCAAAAAGATATATGCACCCCTATGTTCACTGCAACATTACTCACAATAGCCAAGACTTGGAAGCAACCCAACTGCCCATCAACAGGTGAATGGATGAAGAAGATGTGGTGTATATATATACACACACACAACAAAATACTACTCAGCCATAAAAAAAAAGACAAAATCTTGGGGCCAGCCCAGTGGCACAGCAGTTAAGTTTGCACGTTCCACTTTGGTGGCCTGGGGTTCGCCGATTCAGATGCACGTTCCACTTTGGTGGCCTAGGGTTCACCGATTCGGATCCCGGGTGTGGACATGGCACTGCTTGTCATACCATGCTGTGGTAGGTGTCCCACATATAAAGTAGAGGAAGATGGGCACGAATGTTAGCTCAGGGCCAGTCTTCCTCAGCAAAAAGAGGAGGACTGGCAGCAGTTAGCTCAGGACTAATCTTCCTCAAAATAAATAAATAAAATGAAAAAAGACAAAATCATGCCATTTGCGACAACACGGATTGACCTTGAGGGTATTATGCTAAGCAAAATAAGTCAGACAGAGAAAGACAAATACTGTATGATTTCACTCATATGTAGAAGATACACAAACAAACACATAGATAAGGAGGACGGATTGGTGGTTACCAGAGGCCAAGGGGGAGGGGGAGGGTGAAAGGGGTCAAGGGGCACATACATATGATGATGGATAAAAACTAGACTGCTGGCGGTGAGCACGAGGCAGTTTGTACAGAAGCTAAAATATAATAATGTACACCTGAAATTCATACAATGTTACAAACCAATGTGACCTCAATAAAATAATTTTTAAAAAAAGAACCAACAGGTGTGCCTAAAGTACCATCATAAAAAATTTTAATTCTTCGACCAATAAAACAACAGAAAAAAGAAAAACCACATCACATTCTATCAGTGTTCTACATTTGTGAGGTAATGTTTAGATCAACTTATCTCTGCTAAGGTGTAACAGATTTACATTTTAGTGGAGAACTTTTGGAGTCTTAGGCTCAGCTAGGATGACCATATGACCCAGTTTGCTTGGGACCATCCTAGTTTACGCCTGTTGCCCTAGCTTAATTATTAACAGCATCCCCTTCTCAAAAGTGTCCTGGTTTGGGTGTTTAATTGTATGGTCACCCAACCTTAACCAAAATAAATGACTAATCATGGTAATCCTAGGCATTTTGGCAGGCCAATAGGGAGAATAAATTTAGGTGAATGAAGTTTCAGTGTCCTCAAATTATAGCCTGGGTCTGCATTCCCACAAAAAGTTTAAATTCACCAACCTGTAGGAACCAGGGTTTCATCCACAGGCAAAAAAGCATCAGCTTCTATTGTAACTTCATGGTCATATATATTCGGGGAACCCTGGGAGGGAAAAAAAAAGAGAAAGAAAAGAAGATTTAATGCTCAGTCTTATTTTACATATTTGCTTTATAACGTCTCTTGCAGAAATGTTTTCAGGCATTGACAAAAACTTCAGAAATCTCATTTGACCTACAGTGATGATTACTATGTTCACTTAAGTGTAAGTAGATAGGGCCTCAAAAGAGCAGCTGATACATTTGGAAGAAGGTTTCAAGCATGACCCCAGCATGAATTTTCTTTTCTAAACAGAATTATGAAGGCGAAAAGTCAGAGACAACAGTGGTTTGAAAGCCTTTTGCTGGGAAAGATTGGCCCTGAGCTAACATCTGTTGCAAATCTTCCTTTTTTTTTTCTCCCCAAAGCCCCAGTATATAGTTGTATATTATGGTGGTAAGTCCTTCCAGTTCTTCCATATGAGCTGCTGCCACAGCATGGCTGCTGACAGCTGAGTGGTGTGGTTCTGCTCCCAGGAACCACCTAAGCAGAGTGAGCTGAATTTTAACCACTAGGTCATCAGGGCTGGCTCTGAAAGCTTTTTGGATTTCAGCCTATTGGGAGAGAAGTTTCTTCCACTCTCCTCACTTGCCAGGCAAACAGAACAAGTGTTGGTGACCTGTAACACACAGGTGCTGGATGGCCAAGGCATGGCCTCCCGGCTCGCTAGAAGTGGGACATGTCACCCCGTCTCTGGCACAGCTCCCCGCAAGAGGACCCACTCCTTGCTATATGACAGAAGCCTGGGAGTCAGAACTGGAGTCCATGCTCTTGAGAGTTTTCCCACCCACTCCATAAAGATGCAGCCTGCCCGTCATGGGGAGTCAAAGGCTGGTACACAAAGCACTGGTCAGTGATCAGGAGGCCTGGGGTCTAGTTCTGGCTCTCAATGAGTGGCCGCAGGGAAATCACTTAACCTAGAATCTCATTTCCTTTGGTGTAAAATTGGGCTGATGATGCCTCCATCTTTTGTAGGGTTCTTGCGAGGAACAGTTGAGTGAAGATGTATTATGCTGCTTGCAAACTGGACAATACACTTGTATGTTTCCAATAGAAAGGATTATATTTTAATAGGAGTATATTTTAAAGCTTCACAGCAGAAGATATGGAAGGAGAACCAGGTGAGGGCTTTGCCTTAGTGAATGCTCAAAAATAATCTAAGCCAGTGGTTCTCAACTGGGGATGATTTTGCTTCATGGGGCAAAATTTGACAACGTCTGCAGACATTTTTGATTGTCATGGCCGGGGGCATTGATGCTATGATGGAAGCAGTAGTGGGGAGAGGCCAGGGATTCTACGAAACACCCGCCAAAGCACAAGACAGCCTCCCCACCCCTACAATGAGGAACTATCTGGCCCCAAATGTCAATAGTGCAGAGGTTGAGAAACCCTGAGCTAAGCCAAACTGAAGGCTCTGCAGGGTTCCTGAGAAGTAAGCAGAGAGAGGCAGAGCACTATGGGTTAACTGGAAATAGACTCTACAGACAGAAAGACTCAGGCCCCCACAATCAAATGGAGTTGTCATGAGGAGAAAGGCAAAGATGGTAAAGACCATGAGAATCTATGGCTAAACATGACAGAAATTGGTTTACCACACTACTAAGAGGCTCTGTTTCTGAAGAACTATGATTCTTTTGTATTCCCCCAGCGAGTACAAGGTGGGCAGGCGTAGGAGTAGGTGGACGTCAAGGCTGGGGCAGAGGCCACTCCTCCGCCCACGCTCTCCATTAGTCACTTGTTTGGTCCCTGTTCTGACCCGGGAAGGCAGGTCCAAAATGGGAGAGGCCTGCACCCCTGCCCAGAGTAGTTTAGACCAGACCGGTCTCTCTCCTGTGGGCTCTCCCTACTGCCATCCTCTCATGCCTCAGGGTAGAGGCCTCTGGGACTAATGGGAGCAGAGACGAGGGAAGAGAATTTGCAACTGTTTCCTCGGCTCTCTCTGTTCAATGCTCAGTTTAAGGTTGATTCCTCTGTAGGACTATATCACAGTCTGTTTATCCATTCTCCTGTTGATGTGCTTTTGGGTTGTTCCCAATTTTTTACTATTATGAATAAAGCTGCTTAGGAACTTCCTTTTTCTGTTTGTTTTTTAGCACTAGGGCAGGAAGAAAACGATTCAATAAGAAAATCACACACCAAATAAACTGAGTCTGAGATGTTAGGAAGAAGCCTGGGAGAAGAAGGAAAGGAACGTTGCTTAGGCACCCACTCTCTCCCCGGTCGTCGGGTCAGTAACTGGCACTAACATTCCTTCATTATCGAGAAGCAGGCTTCATTTTATGACTCTTCTGACCCGGAATAATGCAATGATCTCCTCTGGTGGAATATTACTGTTGGATTCATTTCCTTTCCAGGCTGATGAAAACTTGGCAAGAAATGCTGATTCACAAACAGAATTTGAGGCCCATCTCTGAGTTCAGTGTTTATTTTGGTTAACTTTGTTTGGCTGCAACTGGTTTGTGACATTAACCATTTATAGAGCTCATTGTGGCTTGCATGGGGCTTTAAAGACTTTTTTGTGCATTGCCACTACCACTGCCTTAATTCAGCTCTTATCACCTCTAGTAGGATATAACAGACACTATTGGTTACTACTCAAAACCCATATCAACTTCTTTATCAGTGCCCTCCCTTTCCCCTGGCAGAACACTGACTTGTTGATTTATCCTATGCAGAGGCCATATATTCAGGGAAAGGACCCCTTCCCTGGCCCGAAAGGACAAATTTTGATTGGTCCAAGCTAATCATGGCGGTCTAATTCCCTTGCTGGTGATTGGGTTAGGCAGGGCATAAGACACACTTCTGGCCAATGAAATGTGAGGGAAAGTCTGCTGGGGGAGCTTCTGGGAAAAGTTTTGCTTGTTCTTAAAAATGGAACATGAGAGATGTGAAAAAAGGAATAGATCCTTTTTTCTCTCTGGATATGACTATACGAAGAGGTGATTCCTGGAGCTTTGTGGCAACCATCTTGTGACCATGAGGGGACAAGCCTGAAGACAAAAGACAAAACATTGAAGAAGCAGAATGAAAAGAAGGAAGAACCTGGGTCCTTGATGACACACCTACCCACATACCATACATACAAGAACCACATCTCAAAACTCCCCCAGGCCTGCTTTCATAGCTCTTTAAGTAAAGTTTCAATAAAAAAAAAATTTTCCCAGTTTTATGTTAGATAAAGAAGGAACAGCCAAAAAAAACCCCAACCAACCTGCAACCTACATACCTTTTCCATTCTTTGAAAAAGAGTTCTCCCTTCCTCCCCAGGCCTCCAACACTCAAACTTAGAAGTGATGAGTCAAAGTCTGGCCCCAAGTAGAACAGAAATACTGTTCATTAAGTTTAAAAAACAAATAAAAGAAAGAAAATATATAAGATGAGCTGACTACTTTAAAGATCAAGTTTTGAGCTAATTCCCTGAGGAGAGTTTAAGACATATGATAATGCTTTTCTAGGTAGGGCAAGAGATGTTCTGAAAATACAGAGACCCCTTGACCCCAGGCCTAGTGACTCTCCATCCATTCTTAAAGATTTTATTTTTCCTTTTTCTCCCCAAAGCCCCCCGGTACATAGTTGTGTATTTTTCAGCTGTGGGCCCTTCTAGGTGTAGCATGTGCGATGCCCCCTCAGGATGGCTTGATGAGCAGTGCGATGTCCACGCCCAGGATTGGAACTGGCAAAACCCTGGGCCGCGGAAGCGGAGCGCGAGGATCCAACCACTCAGCCACGCGGCCAGCCCCTCTCCATCCATTCTTACTTGAGTGCTCCAAAAGGTTTGTGGGCCCCGCACATCCTCAGCCCTGAAGCTAGAGGCTGTAGATTTGGCTTCTCTTACTGAGGCAGCATATAGAAGGGAGTTGACACTGACCACCCTTCTGGGTGGGGTCTGTGATATGGGAAACTATTCAGCCTCTGGAAAGAAATTCAGAAATTTCTGTCACTCCAGGTCCCTGTAGAATTGGAACAGTGGAAAATTCTGGTCAGGAGGGTCCTCCTGCCAAGTGAATGGAAAGAGCTTTAGTGAAGCTTACATTTCCATTTTGTCTCCTTCATTGGAACACAACGGCAGGGGTAAGACTTCACGCAGGATTTCTACTTCTATTTCTGAATCTATTCCTTTAGACCACCACCCCGGAAATAAAATAGAACGTCCTAAGTATACAAAAATGTGGAAAATAGTGAGAAAATCAGCGTGATCTACTACTTATATACAACCATTAATATTTTGTCCTATTTCTGTCAAGTTTCTTTCTGAACTTATTTTAAAAAGTAAGGTCTTGGGGCTGGCCCCATGCCAAGTGGTTAAGTTCATACGCTCAGCTTTGGCGGGCGGGGTTTCACCAGTTCGATCCTGGGCATGGACATGGCACCGCTTGTCAAGCCACGCTGAGGCAGCGTCCCACATGCCACAAATAGAAGGACTCACAACTGAAAAAAAAATACAACTATGTACCGGGGGAATTGGGGGAAAAAAAGCAGAAAAAAAAAAAAGAAGATTGGCAACAGTTGTTAGCTCAGGTGCCAATCTTTAGAAAAAAAAAAAAGTAAGGTCTTTTATGCACATTACTGAAGAGGCTCTTATGGCTGGGCAGGTTTGTTTTTGTTTTTGTTTTTTGGTTTGTCTTTAAGATCTCAAGAGGGATGGCAGAAGTTTCTGAAGATAAGGAAGTGAAGAGCCATCTTTCTTATTTTTAAAGGGAGAACCTTGGAAATTATATAAGAATCAATTACCTCATGCTATTTAAAAAGATCTCAGAAAAAAATCAGCAAACTCCTAAAAGACTATAAAAATGAAAGATATTACTAGTTGGCTATGAACACCATCTTGTGGTAGGAAATCATGCCAAAGTGATTCAAGTATCAATGATGAGTTCAGAAGAGGAGGAAGTAATAGATATAATCTACAGAATTTAGCTAAGCTTTTCATTTGGTCTCATATAATAGCCTCCTCAACAAGCTAAGACATTACCATAGGAGGGAATGAGGTAGTTTAGGGGGGACTACCTAAAGGGTGTTGTCACTTTCTCTTCACTACTCTTAGGGTGGGCTGCACAGTGGGAGCATTGAAAGGGGCTGGCCAAGCACATTTCCAAAGATCCAAGGGTGGAAAGTGCCTTAATTGGAAGTAATTTTTTGGAGGTAGGAGTGGAATAGTGGAAGCAAATGTAAGCACATGTTACAGTTAGATGAGAGGGAGTTCTTAAAATAGCTAGTTTCTTGTCTGAGCATATGGGAAATAGATAATTCTCTTGGCAGTCCAATGTACTCATTCTATCTTTCTCTATAACTCCCATTTATTGAGTACCTACTATGAGCCAGATGCTTTGCTGGGAACTGTTTCTCATCACGGGGGCGACCCCACCGCCAGACTCATTCCATGCTGGGTTGGTCTCTCCACTATGCCCCCAGGTCATTCCACAAAGCACACCACAGGAGAGCAGAGGTAAGTTCACTTACCTGGCCGGCCAGGTTGAAATAAGAATGGTTGGTCAGATTGACCGGTGTGGTCTGACTGGCCTGGGCTCGATAGTTGACCACCAGCTCCCCGCCATCCAGGGTATATGTCACCCAGACTTTTAACTCTCCAGGGTAACCTTCCTCCCCATCTGGACTGACCCGAGAGAACTGGACACCATTTGACAGCACTTGAGGCGTCCAGAGGACCTAGAAAAGTGTTTTCAAAGCTGTTTAGTCATTCCAATCCCAAGCTAAATGCCACATTTCAATATTTAAAGACAACTTATTCTAGGAAGAGAAATGATTATACAATCATTAAGGTGTTGGACTAGTAGCTTAGATTTTAATTATTCCAAAATTTTGTTTTATACAGAAAAGTCACTTTTGAGAGAAAAAAATCGTTTTCTCTTTACCTACTCACATTCCCCATACTCTTCTTCCCTAAATTTATACGTATGTGTCTACAAGATTTTCTTCTTCCCCTTCTTTGATTTTTTTTTTAATCTTAGCATCCCATTCTGACAAATGCCACACAGCAATATCTGCTAATAATATTAAAAAATAACCTTAAAAAATTAGCCCTTCCCTCCTGAGGGCTACTATTTACTAATATTTATAAAAAACACTCTGAGGTTCTCTATGTTCCCTGGGCAGAATTCTAGAGGAATAAGAAGGACGTGTTCCATTAGGAAGAGATCTAGCCCACAGTCAGGAATCCTGGTCTGGGGGCCAGGGTTGTTCCTAGCTCACTGTGTGACTTTGGGCATCGAACCCTTCCATAAAATAAAGGGGCTGAAAAATGACCTTGAAGTTTTCTTCTTGTTCTAGAAAATATGATTCTAAGAGTGGCAAGAAAAATACGAAGAAAAGTTTTCTAAAAGAGTTTTTTTGCTTTGGGAAATAGAAATAGGAATCTTGGATTAACACAGTGGTTCCTCTCAACCTTGCCCTAGAGGCCTCAAGATTACACTTATGGGGAAGGGAAAACCAACATTTATCGAGTGTCCGTTATGAGCCAAGAGACTTTGCTAGAAACTTCACAGACACTATCTGATCTGTCTTAGAGCTGACTAAAGTAGGTACTATTTTCCTCATTTAAAGATGAGACAGCTGAGGCTGTCTCTGGATAAACTACCTGTCCCAGGTCATACAGCTAGTAAGACAGTAGATGTGAACCAAGTGGTCTGATCCCTGAGCCTGTTCCCTTATTCTACACTTTCAGAGGACGAGGTGGCCAGAGACCCCCCCAGACCCTTTATGGAGCTCTGGGGTCACTAGTGAAGCGGCCTTTCGCAGACATGAGACCTCCATTTGTTGAGTACTCACCAGTCACTGACCCGGTGCTTTACGTAAATCATTTTGTATGGCAACGATTTGGTTGAACCAGATATCACCATCCGTGTAGGTCAAAACAGTTGAACATTGGCAATTTCATACAGCTCCAACTAATATTATTACCCCCACTTTACAGTTGAGCAAATTGAGTTCAGTGGAGTTAACGTGCCCACTTCTACCTCCCACATTCGAGGGGAGTGGTAGAATCCCTTCATACTTCAGGTCCATCGTTTAAAGGGAAAAACAAATCTTGTTCAAAGTCATACATATAATTAGTGACAGAGCTAGGGTTCAAACTCAAGCCTGGCAGTCTACACTGTTCCACATCTTAGTTTCAGTGAATGTTTTGTTTGAATCTCCATTTTCAACAGAAGAGTCGAGGCCAAATACTGCCATTCCAAATAGATTTGAAAGATTATAACTTCTGTGGGCCACAGGAATGGCCTATGAAGCCAGGTTCTGCCCACCCTCTCCTGGCAAGGCCTGGATCTCTCTCACTGACATCGCCTTTGCCAGGAAGGGGAGCCCAGCAGGAATGGAGGTCTCTGCCTTCACCTACAGGGAAAGCAGCTGGTATCTCAAACAAATTCACTGACCTTAGTAAAAGATTAATTTTACACCCTGATTATCTAACAGAAATGTTGAACTTTCAAGAGACTTAAAATATAAAGCCTATATATTGCCACAACTAGAAGGACCCACAACTAAAAATACACAACTATGTACCGGGGGCTTTGGGGAGAAAAAGGAAAAAATAAAATCTTTAAAATATTATATTATAATAGCCTATTATATATGTGATTAAACAAAGAAAAAAGAATCTCCCAAATGGAAAATTTTAGGGACAAAATATTTGAAATAAAATGTTCTTTTTCTTTTTTCCATTTCTTTTGAGGAAGATTAGCCCTGAGCTAATATCTGCCACCAATCCTCCTCTTTTTGCTGAGGAAGGCTGGCCCCGAACTAACATCCGTGCCCATCTTCCTCTACTTTATACGTGGGACACCTGCCACAGCATGGCTTGCCAAGTGGTGCCATGTCCATACCCGGGATCCGAACCGTCGAACCCCAGGCTGCCAAAGCAGAACGTGCACACTTAACTGCTGCGCCACCGGGCCAGCCCTGAAATAAAATGTTCTTTACTTGCTACCTAGTTTTTCCCCTTTAGAGAAAGAGCACAATGGAAAGATTTTCGTGTAAACCACTTTTATCAGACAAGTATAATTCTGCGGAAAATATAATTCCTATTCATGGGAGGATTTCCCTGACCCTGTAGTTTTCAAATTTCCTGAAAATGTCCAAATTTGTATCTCTAGGCCTACTTAGACCATTTCTAATCCTATCAGGTTATTCAAATTTCATCTTTTAAAAAAATATGTTGATATAAATAGAAAAATACATATCTCCAAACCAACAATTACTCAGTAATTGTTGAGATCAACTATAACTTAAAGTTCACCTGATACTGCTCATGTTACTATATAAAAACATAGTGTTTAAAAGTTTCTAATGCATCCATGAGAACCTTCCAAGTCTTTCCCCACCCCTCTCTGGGCTGTTGCACAGCCATTCTCTCCAATATCCACTAATTGAATGAAATGCTATCCTATCTTCAAGGGCAGTTCACATCTCACCTCCCCAGTTTCTATAGCACACCAGTGGCATCTATATTAGGGGGCTTGTTTCCTATAACAGTTATTTATGTAAGGGTCTGGCTCCTTCACTATTCTGGAGTCTCAGGAATCCCCACCTTATGCTTTCTGGTTCACAGAAGGGGCTCCGTAGGCACACTGCACTGAAGGATATGTATGCTATCTTGCTATGTTCATATAGGGCATACATGTTAGGCAACACCACAGAAAATACCACAGCTGAATAGAGGGAGCAGGAACAAGGTGCTGTTCTGAGGCTCCGCTGAAGGTCCCTGCCCAAACAGAGCTGAGCCTAACTTCCTCTGGTTGGGGTTTGTCCACGGACCTGGCATGTTCGAGATCCTCTGCCCTAATATTGCCAGGACTGAGGCTACAGTGTCACTTCACGCCTCCCTGGTGTGAGGAGTCCAGTCATGGAGGAAAGGGGAACTGACAGGGCAGTCTGATTCTAGGCCAGAGACAGGAAGCTGGTGGGACAGGGGACGCAGAGAGTGACCAAATTCCTTCCACAGGACAGCTGGCAGTAAGAGACAGAGAAGAAAACACTGTGATCCTTAACTGCCATACATGTTCCTGTCTTCTCTGGCTCCTCTCTAGGAAATAACCTGAGGGATATAATTTAAAGGAAGGTTAACTACCAAAATTATCTCCCTGGAATTAGACTAGTAAGAGAGTCGCTGGGGGTTAACCCACAGACTCCCCCACAGCTGGGAAGCAGGAGGTCAGGCATTCCTACCTCACGGAGAAGCTGTTTGATCAATTTGCTTTCCTAACCTTGTTTTTCTAGGGATTCACTTGGGGAATGGGAGTTTTAATGTGGAAAGGGGAACTAGGGAGAATCTGAGGTAATTTTGAGGCATGAGGCACTTCAGTGGAAGGGGAGGTTTGGGTGTGGCGCCACACTGCATGGGGAGGGGACTTAACAACAGATCCACAAAGGTGTGCTGCACTGGGGGCACCCACGGTGGCTGTGGAGGACACTAGCAGTTGTAGCGCAGGAATGAGGGCTCTGGGTTAGGCAGCCCACCTTAGGAGTGGTGTGACCTTTCCAAGCCTCAGATTTCTCATTTGGTGATTATATGGGTTCTAGTGAGGGTAAGAGATCATATATGCAAATATCTTGTGCAGTAAGTGGTAAGTATTATTTTTGATCCACTTTTCTGTTGTGCCTTAGGTCAACCCTACTCCCTGATCCCAACACTGTGAGAAAGTCATTCCTTGTCTTTCCTAAGTCAAGGGCTGTCAACCTTTCACTCAGGGCTCCTCTGCCTATTACAGTTGGACGAGCTAAGGAAGGATGGGGTCCTGGCACAGGGCCAGTGCCTCTGCTCCCCCGAACCATGGGACAGCCTCTTTCTTGTATCACCTTACCATGCATTTGCTCTCAGGTCAAGGATTGTGCCTGACAAACAGAAAGTATGCTTGAAGGTACTCTGTGAAGTGTGCCAGGTGAGGACTCTGTCCAATGCCCCCGACTCACCTTATCAAACCCTCTGACTCCTCCATGCAGACTGTTGGGCCCGTTGTTAATCGGCAGTTTATACTCCTTCCCATCCAATGTGAATGTTCCTTTGGCAATTCGGTTGGCCACCCTGCCAACCACAGCTCCAAAGTAGGGCTGCTTTTGGAAGTACCCTGCAAGGACATGCGATGACAGCATTTTTTAAAACTTTAAACCAAAGGTTTTGAGGCTCACACTGCTGCCCACCACTCTCTTCTGAGGGAAGCTGTAAGTTGTAACAACATGCGCAAATCCAAGTCCTCATGGAAGCATAGAAAAATGGTGTTCTTTACACATGACCTTTTCTCTTTCCAAAAGTAATTCAGTTCTTTATAAACATTTTTAAGGAACTTTACAAAGCACAAAGAAGAGATTTAAATCATCCTCATCTCATCACTAGAGAGAACCACTGTTAATTTTCTCAAGTACCTCCTTCCATCATTTAGTATATGCATATGTGTGCTTTTCTTTTTTTATAAAACTGGGATCTTAGTATACATGCTGCTTTGTAATCTGCTTTTTTTTAGGCCAATCAATTTTCTTAACTGAAAATTATATTTTCTATAGTTTTCAGAGGAATCTTATTCTTCCTTCTCTTTTTATTATTTTTTTGAATCACACAAGTAGTACATGAACATATCCTTTAGAGAGCATTACATAATACACAAGTACATAGAGTAGGCTTGCCAGAGGGAATACAGGATGCCCAGTTAAATCCGAATTTCAGACAAACAATGAATAAATTTTTAGTATATAAGCATGGGACATACTTACACATAGAAAGCATTTGTTTATTTGAAATTCAAATTTAACTGAGCATCCTATATTTTTATTTTGCTAAATCTGACATCCTTAATAAAGCATAAAACATATGAGCCCTCCTCCACCTCTCAACTCCTCTCTTTCCCAGTGATAACCACGGCTAACAGTTTGGCATATACCCTTTCAGTTGTCTTTTTAAAAAATTAACTTCATCCAAGCAAATACACAACTACACAAACACACACATATTCTATATAGAGAATCGTACTATACACACTGGTTTGCAACTTTTCATTTATCAAATGTCTTAAGATCTTTCCATGTGATTACATAGCCATCTACCATATTTCTTTTGACAGCTACATGGCATATTGATGAGCATAAACTCTTGTGGGCTTTTTGGGGGAGGGGGGGTGGCTATAAAAAGCAATGTAGCTAGCGTCCCTGTACTTAGAACTTTGTGCATGGGCATATTACAGTACTTTCCTTCTCTTTAAGCTCCTCTCTGCTATAATCTTTTAGTTTAGACTATAATGGTAGAGATTAAGGTTTGGAGGTAGTTTGTTTTTTGTATTGTGACTAAGATTACTTTCCACTCTATTTTTCACTCAGATGCCCTCAGAATTCCATCCCCCTTTCATATGGAACTCTGTATCCATCGCATCTACTGTGGATCAGGAGAGCATGCAATTCGAGAGTATGAACTCTTTTTCACTATGGCTGTAGGGGCTCTCAGGATACGGACCCTGAAGTGATTAGGTGAGTTACAGGTCACAGGTTCCCATTACTCACCTGGTGGGGCATAGTGGAACATGAATCATTCCCTTCCAGGTCTTCCCTGGTTCACTTCCTCGAGAACCTGCAGGTCCTCAGAGTCCTGCCCACAGACGATCAGGAGCTAACACTTACTGAGCGCTTCCTAAGTCTCAGCCACTTTCTAAGTGTCTGACATTTAACTCATTCCATCCTCAGAATACTCCTACAAGGCAGACAGTACTATTACCCTCATTTTACAGGTGTGGAAACTGAGGAGAGAAAAGTTAACTATCTTGCCCCAAAACACACAGCTAGCTAGTAGCAGAACCAGGATTTGCATCCAGGGAGTCTGGCTCCTGAGTACATGATCTTGAGCATCACATTATTTGGCAAGCACAAGGCTTTCTGATTAATTGACCTTACTACCACCTCCTAGCACAGGCCAGGCTGATCTCTCTACCAGCTCCCACCTCTCTCCCCATCCTCCTCTCTTTCTGAAGCTATAGCTTTAAAACCCCCTACACTCGGGAACCAGAAGGGATCCCAAAGGGCCAAACAACCTTTTCTTGGTTCTACTTCATCTGCTTTTGTTTTTGTTTTTAATAGACTTTATTTTTTAGAGCAGTTTAGGTTCACAGCAAAATTGAGCAGAAGGTGCAGAGATTTCCCATATACCACTTACCCCGACACATGCACAGCCTCTCCCGTTATCAACACCGCCCACCAAAGAGGAACTTTTATTATAATTGATGAACCTACATTGATACATCGTTATCACGGACAGCTCATAGTTTACATTAAGGTCACTCTTGGTGTTGTATATTCTATGGGTTTGGACAAATGCATAATGACATGTGTTCACCACTGTAATATCATACAGAGTATTTCCACCGCCCTAAAATCTTCTGTGCTCTGCCTGTTCATCCCTTCCATCCCCCTAGCCCTGGGAACCACTGATCTTTTTATTGTCTCCATCGATTTGCCTTTTCCAGGATGGCATATAGTTGAAACCATACAGTATGTAGCCTTTTCAGATGGGCTTCTCTCCCTCAGTAATATGCATTTGTTTCCTCCCTATCTTTTTGTGGCTTGATAGCTCATTTCTTTTTAGCACTGCATAATATTCCATCATCTGGATATACCACAGTTTATCATCCATTCCCCTACTGAAGGACACCTTGGTTGCCTCTAAGTTTGGCAATTATGAATAAAGCTACTATAAACACCCACGTGCAACTTTTTGTGTGGACGTAAGTTTTTAACTCCTTTGAGTAAATACCAAGGGGTGTGATTGATGGATCATATGGTTAGAGTGCTTATTTTGTAAGAAACTACCAAACTGTGTCCCAACGTGGCTGTACCATTTTGCATTCCGACCAGCAATGATGAGAGTTCCTGTTGCTTCACAGCCTTGTCAGCATCTGGTGTTGTCAGTGTTCTGGATTTTGACCATTCTAATGGGTCTCACTGCTGTTTTAATTTGCATTTCCCTGATGACATATAATGTAGAGAATTCATCTGCTTTTCAAGGGCTCGAAAATGTGAAGAAAAGTAAAATTTTTGTTCGAAAATTGTTTAGCTGTATCTATTTTTGACTCCTACCTTGATTCATTCAACAAGGGTACACTGAACCCCTACTCCCTGCCAGCCACATGCTTGGCAGTGGGGACAACGACAAATCCAACAGCAAGGCTGCAGCCTCACAGGCTTGCAAGAGTTCCTCAGAAAGGACCACTTTCTGGCAATGGTTAATAAGCCCGCAGAGATAAGAAGCACTTGTCCGTCCTCAGTCTAGATGAAGACTTTTTAAGATTAAACCATAAGGACAGCAGAAACCACTGCTCCCAACTGTCTCTGAAAAACTCTTCAGAACAAATGGATTTTATACTATCTTCATACGTTACTAGTAAGCTTTTATATCAAATCAGAATTACAAACAGGGACAGACCCCAAATTCTGAATAGGACATGATGGAAAAGCCTGTTTTGAAATCCAGAAAATATTGTTTTCCAGGAAAAAGGGCAAAGTTTCTAGGTCAAGCGATGAAGGCTGATTTAATTAATCTAATCAATTGCTGACGTGGGATAAAGGGTAGAGGAAAAGTCTGTGCCTTTTCCAGGGCAAGGCACTGGCCAGAACATATTAATAAATGTTTAACCATGGGGTATGGCCCTTTCCACGTCTCTAACATCCCAAGGATCTCGGCTATGACACCCACCTTCAACAGCCCAAACCTCAGCCAGAGTGTCCTAAACCCTCAAATAAAATTGCTCACTATTCTCAGTGAAAACCTCTCCACTCTGAATGGCTTTCCTTTGGCTTTCTGAGGAAAACAAACATTACTTTAATTGACAAGCACTTTAAGAAAGCCAAATATTTTATATATTCTTAAATGGCTGCTGGTTGTCCCAGATGAATCTCCACGCCATTTTTGCAGTGTTAACAAAGTGAAATAAAAAGTTCAAGCGGTGTGAGCAAAGATATTTGGTGGCAAAGGAAGAAAAGGAGATAAAAATTATTAATTGTTCACTATAGTCGGACACATCACAGCCGATAGCACATTTAATCATCATTATCCATTTGTTTCAGGTGAGGAAATAAGTCTGGAGAGGTTAAGTAACTTGCCCAAGGTCACACAGCTTTAAGGGACGAAACAGAGACTTAAACCAGGAATCCTCAATGCTCCTACAAGGGCACTCTTGGGCATCTGTAAGATTAAAGTACAGCCTCCAAAGTGGTCCCTTTTCCTCCACCCCCTCTTATGAACTCAGCTTTTCTAAAAGCACTAAGTTTATTTTTTCCATAATGGCTCTCATGCCAGTAATAGCTGGGTGTTGGTGGCAACTGGGGGGAAGATGAAGGGGAAAGAGTCGTATTGATTGTATGGGTAGGTTGTTTATACCTGTGGCTTATAAGCAACTGTTCTCATCACAGTTTTGAAAGAAGTCATGATGCCTACAGATGGGACATGAAGATGAAAAACATTTAAAAATATTTTAAATACACAAAGTGGCAGAAAAACTCACAGGAGGCATTACTGCTTTCTCCGGCCTGTAACTAAAAGATCCGTGTGATTTACCTCTTAGAATTCACCAGAAGAAAGATCTCATTTTCCCAGGGAGAAATTGAACCATTCTGACCTCCGGCCATGGCTACGATCCAAGCTGTTTATATAATCTCTCTGGGAAACTGGAGATAGTTCACGTCTAACCTAGCAGGTACAAAAAGGACCATGTCTCACGGAATTATCCACGCTCAGCTGTTCCCTGTGGCTCACAACATTTTTGGGACATGGTAATGTCAAGATAACATCTTCCTCTGTCACATCTTATTGCTTTAGATTATTTGTCTCAGTTTGTTTATACAATACTTACATATTCAGAATTCTAGAAGACTATACAGTAAAAATTGTCTCCTTCGTATCCCTCTACCCCAGCCACTTGGAGCCCTTTCTTAAAGACAACCACTGTTGTCAATTGCTTACCACGGGGTTTAACATACGAGAATTGAATAAAATAGTAGCAGGGCACCATTTCACACTATTCTGATTGAGACAATTAAGCTTCCTCTTATCACATGTATGAAGTCGTCTGTATTTTTGGCAATAAAGAAATCTACAAAAAACTGAAAGACAGGGGCCAGCCCAGTGGCATGGTGGTTAAGTTCGCGTGCTCTGCCTTGATGGCCTGGGGTTCACAGGTTCAGATCCTGGACGTGGACCTACACACCACTCATCAAGCCATGCTGTGGCAGCGTCCTACATACAAAATAGAGGAAGACTGGCACAGATGTTAGTTCAGGGACAATCTTCCTCAAACAAAAAGAGGAAGATTGGCAACAAATGTTAGCTCAGGGTCAATCTTCCTCACCAAAGAAAACCCAAAAACAAAACTGGAAAGATAGGGCCTTAAAAAGGGAACAAGGGGCCACTTGCAAGAACCTCAAAGACAGCTGAACATATTAGAAAGCGTTACTTGATATTCTGAGGGCTTTTTTTCAACTTCTCTTTTGAAAACAGCTTGCTTTTCTTTTAAAGTAAATAATTAAATTCTCTAAATTAGTATAAGAATGAAAATATGTATCTTGACCCAGCACCTGGAATATTTTAGATGCTTTGATTCAGCCTGGCATTTTGTGAAGCCTGTGATGCATCCTGGTAAGAAAATGCTACTTAACTTTGTCAAGAGATGTTAATAACATGCAGGGCAATACAATACAAGGTAGATCATTGTAATATCATGGGACGTATTTTATTTTCTCTCTTTGAAGAATATTTGGGGATAATTCTTTCACTCACACTTCCACAAGTCATAGACTCAGAAACGATTGTATTAATGCCCTCACAAAATTGACACTTTTGTGCCTATTAAGAAACTAGTGCTTCCCACGTGCCATGCCATCATGGCACACGTTTCATACGATGACTTGTGCTTTAGATCCATGTGACTCTTACATCAGAACCAAAAATAATAACAAGTGAGTGAGTGTGCAGGGGGGAGACAGTTATCTCCTGCATGGTGATAAGGCAGAGATGGAGATAGGGTGATTAAAGCAGGTGCTCACAGCATATCATCTCTGATGTTTTACTGGCTCCAGAATTCTAGGCCATATATCCAATTCTCCTTTGAGTCCACTGGGCAATTTTGTATCAGGCAAACAATTTCTTTGTAATTCTGTTTCAGCCTAGAAAATGGTTATGCTACTAACAGGGAGAGGTGACTTAGAAAAATGATTCTAAAGAATTCTTTTTTGTCACTTGTCAATCACCTTGCCTTCTGACTTTGAAGACAGAAGATATGAACTCCACCCCCAGAAGTCTGAGGGGATGTGGAGAGGAAGGGGAAATGGAGGTGACTTTCCCCACATCACTGCACCTTCCTACCAGTGAGGCTTCTGTATTAGACTCTCTTAAGTTACCAAAGAAATTCTGCAGAAGACTACCCACTTCTCCAAGCCAAGCTGTGGAGGCTCCAAGGCAGATAAAGACAACCAGAAGGCAAGGAATAGGTTCCTTGGGAATAGTCTTATACTAACACTTTTTTTTGCTGAGGAAGATTAGCCCTGAGCCAACATTTGTGCCAGTCTTCCTCTACTTTATCTATGGCTTGCCACAACAACATGGCTGATGAGTGGTGAGTTCCCCACGGGGGATCCCAACCCGTGAACCCGGGGCGGGAGTACGCTGAACTTAACCACTACAGCATGGGGCCAGCCGCTACTAATACATTTTGTTAAGGACATAGGGAGCAAAGTTCAGTCTCCTAAGGGAAAACCGATACTCTCAGTTTTCTGTTAACCTCCAACCATGAGCCATGTTACACATCTAAAGAACCAAACACAAAGATACACCCAAAGGAAAACCTCAAACCTCCCCTCTAGCAGACTCTGTCTATGCCCCTACCACACCAAGCAGAGGGTATTAATTCTCAGTTTCCCTTTGCCAACTTACTTCAGACATCATTTTCTGTCTAGCTACATGGTAGTGCCAAGAGATAGCTAGGTACATTTTCCTTTGCTGCGATCAAACTGCAATTGTAATTACTTATTTATGCAATTATTTGGCTAACATCTAATCCCCCCAGCTAATCTGCAAGCTCCATGAGGGTGGGGACCTTGTCTGCGTCATTGAAGGAGATAATGGAATTAACAGTTTTTGAATGCATGAATTTATGAACTTAATTGCCCACGGATTCTGAGAGAGTAAAAGTCCACCCTAGTTAGGAGTTCTCACTCACAGCCAAGGAGTTGGTCTTCTGCTTTCCGTTCAGCACGTGGTTATCGAGCAGCCAAAGGGTGCAGGGCACTCTACCCCACAGACCAAAGCGGATAAGCTGTCTACACCCACTGAGCCTACTATGGAGAATTTCTGAGACAACCAGACCTCAAAAAGAATCTGATAAGGAAAAACGAAGTAGAAGACAGACGTCTTTGAGTTTCCTTCTCCAGAAAGGGCACGAAGGAAGAGCTGGCAGCCACACCCCCTTCAGCTTGTTTTTTCCTCTACAGCCTCACAAAGATCAGGCAGTTCAAAGATCGCTCCAGGATTGCTGGAGTTTTATCTGACCCTCAAGTGACTTTTTAAATTAATTGAAGTGAAGCCTGAATGGATAACCAGAGGCCAAGTCTTATAGCTGTTTCCATTCATTTCGTCTTTTTCCAAGCACTGGATTGCAACACACTGAGTTAGCCGGATCCAAGCGCTGCTAGTCACAAGCTCGGACTTCCCCCCGGTCGTATCACCGCGAGCAGCCCGATCAGGGGCGTGTGCCGGGTGGGCCTGGGGCCCGCCCACAGCCCGGGGCAGAGTTCAACCCACCTTCCAACTCTGCAAAGCCGAGCACCACATCGGAGGCTCTGCCCTGCCTGTCTTTGACCTCCAGGGCCGTGATGGTGCAGCCCCAGGAGATGATGTCCACTTTCAGCAGGTCGGACTGCAGCTGGAACTTCTCCACTGTCCCTGCCCCCAAGGGCAGGTCTCCAAACACTGCTCTCGTCACCGAAACCATGGGGAAAGCTCGGGGTGTGCTGCTGTTCCAGGCCCTTGGAACTTCTGCCGCCAAACCTGGGGCGACAGAAGTTTCCTGGAAAAGAGGCGGGACACGGCTTAGACTCCTCCCCTTCCTTGCGAGGATTAGGAGAGTGACCACTCCTGCAAAAAATATCCTCTGTGGCCTTTCTAAACCATTCCTGCGCCTGAGGGTGACGGGAAGGCAAAATTTCCAGCCTGGCTTGCAGTTCTTTTCTTTAGCTAACCCTGGCTGCATTGCATGTTGGGTATGGTAGTCTTTGGAAGGTGAAATTGCATTTTGGGGCCTGTAGTCTTTCTAGACCCAAGTCCTGAATCTGCAGGATTCTACCCTGTTCTCTGGCGCGTGGTTCTCAGCATGCAATGAGCTGTTCATTAATGTTGGTGGCTGACTTTCAAATAAAATGTTGGAAAATGCAGAGAGCAGAATTAGGGACAATGAAATGGATCTTGGGGAGAAATTCTGGTTTTTAGTTAACTCTTTGACCCGGAGGGAAAAGAAGTACAGAGGCAGTTTTGAGAAGAGGTAAATAATTGCAGCCTTCTCCGCACACTGACTGAAGATCCGTCCTGTTTGTCCCACACAGGGAAGCTCTGCACAGGTTTCTGCAGGAGCCACTGCCCAGAGGCTCTCCTGACTGCAAGCTGGAGCGGCAGCCCAGACAGGTCAGCTGTAGACCCATCAGGGCCTAGTTATAGGGGGGTGACCAGAGACAGCCTCTGACTTTCTTTTCTTCAGGGGATTGGGAAAGGGCCTCAGGTATCTAGCCCTTGTTCCTGCAGTCCAAAGTTTCTTTAAGAAGAGATTAAAGGGGGCACTGGCCCGGTGGCTGAGTGGTTAAAGTTCTGCGTGCTCTGCTTTGGCGACCAGGGGTTCGAGTGTTTGGATCCTGGGCGCAGACCCTCTCCACTCATCAGCCATGCTGTGGAGGCATCCCCCACACAAAAAATAGAGGAAGATTGGCTCAGGGCTAATCTTCCTCAAGCAAAAAAAAGGAAGATTGGCAATGGATGTTAAGTAAGCTCAGGGTGAATATTCCTCACCAAAAAAAGAAAAAAAGAAAGGATTAAAGGAACAAATATTTACTAAGGTCCTTGTAACTGTTAGGTACTATGCTTTTATTGTCTCCTTTCACAAGGAACAAAAGGCTTTAAGTACATACTCTCGGGAGAAGAAAGACACCGAGGTCATTGAGGTCATTGAGACGTTAGTGTGCCCCAGAATTATCTGAAGAGGTTTTAAAATGCATATTCCCAGGCCCATCCCTGGAATTTCTGATTCTGTGAGTCTGGGGTGAGACTCATGAATCTCCATTTTTCACAGGTTCCCTGGGTTATTCTAACGCAGATGATCTAGGACCAGACCGAGAAATATTGCTTTAAGTTTCAATCACTAATCTCAGATTTTTTCCCCCTGAAATAGGCTCTGAAGGCAGAGGACTAAGATAGAGCTACTAAAGGACTTCATAGGATGTCAGATAAAACACAGGAGCCTGTGTATTTCTTCGCTAAATCTGGCAACTCTAGACAGCACTGGGCCTAGGAAGGGGGAGGATGCTGGAAGCCTGAAGACCTGTTTTACTCGGCCATCTGCATACTCGTCCCGTCTTTGCTTGATGTTGCTTTTGGTTTGGTTTCTAACTACTTCACAGGGGATCCGACTAGACTGTGGTGAGTGCCGAAACACATCTATGATTAGAAAATGAGGAGAATTGGGATCATGTTCCTGGAATCAGATGCTAATGAAACATAATAGCCGTCTCTCAGCCCTTTCTGCCTGTACAGCTTGAGGGAATATTTAGCATTCTTGTCACAAAGCCTCAATTCTCATTCACGAATTCTGATAGCAAAGGAAAAAGAGAGCTTGCAACAGGCTTCGGTGAAGCATAGCATATAATAACAAAAAGACCCAAACAAGTCAAATTACAGAGTGCACCACACTCACACAATGACGGATAGGCACTCTCGTGTGCTGCCTCATCAGAAATTCTCATAAACTCTGCAACTCTCCTCAGCCCACTTAACATTTATGGCTGATTCATACACAAGCCCTTTCGGCAGGGCTGTGTTAGCAAGGATATCTTAGAATCTCTTCTGTGAGCAGGAAGACTGCATTTTCTTTTCTCAGCTGCCAGTTCTCAATGTTCTGCCAAGCTCATGTTGTCACAGAAAGAAATAAATGCATTTGAACAGCCAAAGCCAAGTGTCACTAGGGGAGGTCTTGTGGCTCGGCTTGGTAGAAAATGAAACATACCATGACGTCTCCCTAAGATGTTCACTTGATTTCATTTTCCTTTCTCTTTGAAGCATAGAGAAAATAGGTCCCAAATAGGACTACCTTGTGTTAAGTCAAGCCGTCTGGCACAAACTTTGATTTTCCTTATAAAAATATCCCATTTTCCTAGTCCTGCAGTGATGCTCTAAAGGAATATTTGTGCACTTAAAAAAAAGAAGCAGCAGCAGTCTAAATCTAAGGAAATACTGTCCATCCCCAAGGTTGGATTAGATCAGAAGAAAGGTAGTAATCTTGAAAATGAAGCATTGTGGAATTGTAGGAGGTATTTGTTTTTATTTTGAAGATGGGGCAAGGGTGAAGTTATGAAGTAAAGGAAGCAGGAATTGTGACAGTTAGGTCAGAAAGGAGTTATCTAAAGTGAAAATCTTTTCTTTCAACCAGAGAGCGAGGTATCAGGGCGGACAGGTGGAGGTCTATTCCTCATCTCAGCTGGAGTTAGTCCCCAAAGCTGAGTGCTTGGGGAGCCAGGAATGAGGAAATCTGAGCCCTTGGATGCTGCGCCCCACCTCCTGATTCCACATCGAAACTGCACGGGTGCTGGTCCTGGGCCCCGTCAGACCCTGGGCCCCGTCAGACCCTGGGCCCATGAAGATGGCTCCAAACCCTTAAGCTATTGACACCTGCTATGCAGAGGACACTCCCTGAGATATAGCAATAAAACCAACTCACAAAACCTCACAGTTTGTCAATAGAGATGTAGAATAGATTCTCTTCAGACAAGCTGATATATTACCACCCTCGTTCTTTTTCTCATTGCTCTGAACACCAACAGTGTATATTGTCAGGTCTCTTCATGGGGCACTCAGTGTATACCATCTTAGATCATTCCTTATCTTTCCATGAGTACATTTTGTTGTTGTTATTGTTTACTCAACTGTTGGCTCCCTGACTCAATATTTTGACAGCCATATTTTTTGTAACCCAAACAATATTATGGTTGATTTCAGATGAAAACTACTTGTATCTGAAAGCCAGGGATACCTGGGAGAATCCCCCCCAGTTCATGAGAGGTAGAATTCTTCGCAGTTCACTGCAACTCTATTTCATCAACAGTTTTGGAGCAGTTGCTGGGGAAGGCATTAGGGGGGCAGGTGAGAAGTTGTTGAGGAAGATGGATGAAATTTTGCTGTGTGACATGTTGTTCATTCATCAAATATTCAATGAGTATGTGCCGGGCACTGTGCTAAGTGCTAGTTGTACATCGATAGGTAAAACATGATCCTTGCCTTCAAAGAGTCTATAGTCTAATGTGATACAACGTTCGTCTCTCCTCCATAAAAACTTCAGTAAAGGGGGGCTGGCCCTGTGGCCAAGTGATTAAGTTTCCACGCTTTGCTCCAGGTGGCACAGAGTTTGCTGGTTTGGATCCTGGGTGTGCACCTGTGCACGGCTCTTCAAGGCTGTGCTGTGGTGGGATCCCACATAGAAGAACTGGAATGACTTACAGGTAGGATATACAACAATGTACTGGGGCTTTGGGGAGAAAAAAATTTTAAAACTTCAGCAAAATCTTCAAAATGTATTGCTAATCAAATGCTGGATGAAACAAAGCGCTGGGACCGGCTTCAAGGTAGTCATAATTTCAGGGCTGCCCAAAGATGATCAGCCATATTGGGATTACTGTAGAATTCCCTAGCACCAAGCACAGTAACTGGCAAATTTAGATGCTCAATAAATAATTATTGAACGAATACATGACATATTCATACACACAATGTTGTGGTGGAGAATTGGCTCTGGTGTCAGAAGACCCACGTTCAAGAGCCACCAGAATTTACTGGCTGGGCAATTTGTTCAATCACACCTCAGTTTCCCCATCTATACAGTGGGAATAATATCACATTGTTTGCCCATCAATTAATATTAATTGATTGTTAGTAAAGATAAAGTGCTAAAAATTTACTGGGCACCATGATAAACACCCCTATGAGTCAGGCACCGTTATCTGATACAGAAATTCAGACAGAGAGGTTAAGCAACTTGTTCCAGGTCACATGGTTAGTAAGTCAGGAAACCAAGATTTGATCCTAGACAGCATGACTGCAGAGATAGGAGCATTTAACCACTTCCTTATACGCAGCCTAGTATTGTGCTCAACTGAGAACAGGAATTCCAAAGCACTCTGTAGATTTTAGCACCTTACACTAATGCAAAGTGTTTATCTTCTCATTTTTATGATAATTACAAGTTTCAAAAAATCAGTTTCTGGAATTAGGTCATTGCATTCACTTACAATAGGAAGAAGGGCGCAAGAAGACCTTGGCACCCACAGACCCTGGAAACAAGGTACTCATCACCCCTGGATCTATTATGTATTTATTTGTTTATTTGTTCTTACGTTTCCTGCCAAGAAAATGGAAGCTCCAGGAGAGATGGAACTTTCACTGCTGTTTCCCAGTACCTACAATGTATTAGTAGGTCACTAAAAAATATTTGTTGAATGAATGTCTGAATGCTAGAAAGGATGTGAAACATCTCTCCTACAAAGCTGGTGAAAGTCTCAATTGATAAAACTACTCTGGAGGACAGCTCATCAATACCTAATAAAGTCAAATTGCACATAACTCAGTAATGGCCCATGACTCAGCAATTCCATTCCTTGGAATATACTCTAGACGTTCTTTTGCATATAGGCATAAGAATATTTATAGCAGTATTAGGTGTATGAGTAAAAATTTGGAAACAACCTAAGGTCCCTCAATTGAAAAATGGGTAAAAAATTTGTGGTATATCTATGTAATGGAATATGACATGACAGGAAAATGAATATACTAGGGCTTCGCAGGTCCTCAGGCTGAATTTCATAATTATAATGTTAAGGGAGAAAAAAGCAGCAGCAGAAGGAGGCAGCTATATCATTTATATCCAATACAAAAAACTGCAAAACAGGCTAGATGTCCCTGAATTTAAGCCATTAGTCCAGAGTCATTTCACTTGGTAAGTTGTAGAGCTAAGATTTGAACCCAGGGCACTTTCCACTACATTATTGTGCCGCTGGTAAAAATTGATAATCACATATGTATTAGACTCCCATAATGCTCTGGAAACCTAGTCGATTGATCTTTCCTTAGTTTGAGTCAGCAGTGGTGCCAAGGGAGTGGCTTGGTGATGGTGGGGGGTGTCTTTTCTTCCCCTCTTTCTTTGATATGAATAACCAGTTTTATGCAAAGCAGCTTCAAAAAATTCCCTCATCTGTTCTCTCTGACTTGATTGTGGCACCCATTTATAGAAATTCTGGAGCGACAACTGGCCTGCACACATTCTTTGCTTTTATATAGACTAGATAGTACTTCTAGGTGTCGTTTGTGACAGTAATACGGCCAAGAGTCAGAATTCTTTTATTTCTGGAAGGTGTAAACCAACTCAAACTTGGCTTAGGCAAAAAAGGAAATTTATTGGCTCACATAGTGAAACGTCCAAGGATGGTGCTACCTTCAGGCATGGCTAGATCTGGGCTAAAACGATGTCAGTAGGACTTGGTGTTTCTCTTCCCCTTGGTTCTGTTTTCCACTGTGTGGGCCCTATTTTCAGGACTGCTCTTTTTACCTATGATTTCTAGCATCCCCAGGGTTATGTTCTCCTACGATAGCAATCTTAGTATGAAGCAAGCATCACATCCCCAGGGTTATGTTCTCCTACGATAGCAATCTTAGTATGAAGCAATACATCACAGTAGTATCAGCAGAAGTCCCAGTATTGAATCTCAGTTGGTCACGTGTCTTCTGAACCAATTACCTGGCGCTTGGTAGGCTAGAGTCAGCCTCATCCAACAATAAGGATTGGAAGAGTGAGGAGGGTTGTTTCCCCAAGGGAACATCTGATGCTACTCCCAAAGAAAGAATGGATGCTGATCAGGCCAAAGAGGGTAGTGACAAACAAAAATTGTAGTGGAACTAATTTCAATATAGTGTTGGAAGTTGGAAATAAGAAATAACTGAACAGGGAATTCTTGTAGAGAGATGAAGCATTTAGAATATTTTGACACATCAGAATACCTGTGTTTCACAAAGGGCTTTCAACATTTTGTCAGTGGTTCGGTAGCAGGTTTTGCCACATCCTCACTTCTATTCTTGTTTGTCTACTTTGGTCTCTTGACTAATGTGGTAGTGATGCAAACTTGCTTGAACCTTTCTCAACATTTTCAATTACCCTGCTGTTTTTCAAAGGACAAGTGCTGCCAACATTCTAGAAAGAATATTAGCTCAGATCCAGCATAGCCCGAAGCAGATTCATCCTTCCCTTGCCTGAGGATAAAGCAGATAAGGGAACTGTTCTCTAAGTTTATCTGGACTTCAATCCTCATAATATGGAATCTTATGTCAAAAAGCATGGGTGAATATAATTCTTGGCAGGAAGTAACATTCAAGCAACATTTAAAAATTATCTTACTCAAACAAGTGGTGAGAATTTGCTCTCATGGTTTTGCCAGCCTGATTTGGTAACCTTTGATTCAGTCCCTTCCATATTTGCTAACCACAGGAACCAGTCATAGTGTGATCTTCTTAATTCCTACCTGAGACTTGTTCAAGTCCCAAGTAGCACACGTTTATCACTCTTATAATTTCTTGTTTTTGAATGGATTATATTTGGCTCAGCTTGAATGGTAAATTTTTGACAAGATGTAATAAGCATGTGTTGTGTTTTTTTCTTTTGCCAAATCAGACCTTTGAAAAGTTACTCTTTGATTAGTTAGGATTGGGTTTGGCTGCCTGTAACAGAGATCTAAAATAACAGTGGCTTAAGAGAGATACAAGGTGATTTCTTTCTTAAAAACAGTCGAGAGGTAGGTATGTCAGGTTCTGGGATTTTACCCTGCTTGCAAGCTAATAAATTACTGTTTCACGGATACCAGCTGAAGACACAATATTCCTGGGTCTGAGACAAAGGATTTTATTACGCACAGCATAGCAAGCAGCATGCACATCATATTGGTGCTGGTTCCCCATGCCCCCCAAGACCCATGGAGGTAGGAGGGACCAAGATGGACAATCTACACACAGTGGGATTGTATTACAACTGGAATCTATCATTTTTATAGAGAGTTGTAATCAAGCCTGCTCTTTGTCTGGGAAAAGTTGTTACCTCATCCCTTAAGCCTGCTCACTGAAAACTCAACCTTGAGAAACGGTCAGCTAAAGGTAGTCAAGGCCTCGCATTCTTGACATACCTAAAAAGTATGTTCAGGGATGCTCGGGGCCCTGGTGGATTGTGTTTCTCAAGTAGTCCAAGGTTAGTATGGCAGTCCTGTTCAATGTGGTCATCTGAGACCTAGGCTCCCTCTAACTTGTTCTTCACCATCTGTAGGGTATGGCCTAAAGTCAACTTGCTCAAGCAGGTATGCCACCATGTCCACATTTAGAGCAGCAACATGGAGGAGAGGAGTCAGGGGGAGGGAATGTTGGAGAAGGGGCAGGCTCCCTCCTTTTAAGGACACATCCTGAAAGTTGTACACGTTACTTCTCCTCGTATCCTTTTGGTCAGAACTTATTCACATAATCACATCAAAATCAGAGTAGGTTGGGAAATGTATAATCTTTATTCTAGGGGTTCTATTAATATAATATCAAGAAGAAGACATTGGAGCATAAGTAGCACTCTGCCACATTCTTTACTAAAAGTTGATAGTATTTCAAAAAATACTTTCCAGGGAGGGTTGCTATTAGCCACCTTTTTCTTCCCATCCTTTGTACATAATGAGAATCTGAGTTGGTGGCTTGGATGTGTACTGGTCGCAGCCAGGTATCTATGAGCACACACCTGGGATGGGACTACAGGGATCAGACACACTTCATGCACTGCCCAAGGTGAGAATACAAAGGAGTCAGATGATTTCCAGGGATCTGGAAGAAAATAGGGATTTTACCCAAGATGATGGTGCATTTGTGAGTGTGGAGCAAGAGACTCCAAAGATCAAAGTGTCAAGGTCTGAAAGAGCTCTAGTTGCAGAGGTTCATTATGCCCAGAGGATGGGTTGTGCAAGATGGGAACCATGTTGATAGTGATGGATTTTTCATTGGAGGAAGAGCCAAGCCACACAGCATTTCCCCCCAACCCTCACAGAACTGGTTCCCAAGAAAGACATGGAGAACCCCATGTCAATCAGCCCAGGACATGGGCTATTTGTGTCTTGGAACAAGTGACTCAGCCAGAGTTGGACGGAGGTGTTCCTAGGGGCCAGTGTTGACCAGTATAGTTACAGCAAGGAATTTTCTGGGAACAAGTGACTGGGAGCTGCCTGGGGTGCTATCCCCATAGTGCCTATCTGAGGTTCCTGGGGTTGGCCTTGCAGCTGGTCAGTGCTTTGCACTAGTTAATCGTAGCTGCAGTGCAGCCCTCTACTCCCAGGGAAGTTTCTCCTTCATGGATGACTTGAGCCTCTGCTCAAAGTGGAAGCTCTTGGCTGGTTCATTCCTCTTGGACTTTTATAGTACATTGGGCTTCAGCCATGTCCCTTGATTTTGTGCCATCTCCTACCAAATTGACCATATCTCCCTCCATGCACGTGGGTGAGACAATCACTGACAAGGTTAATTTTGTCCTGAACAGGATCCTAGCAGAGGAAGTCCTTGTCAAAAGTCACTGCATATTTAAAAAAAGACTAAGAATGAGGCCTCTTTGAATGATTTCAGGTATGCCAGCAGGTATACTAAGATGGGTGGTATTGATTGATAAAACTGTGTGGCTTCTCTTGGGGGGGGGGGGGGGAAGATAAGGAAGGGAGAGGATAGGATAGCATTTTAACAAATGCTGGGACAACAGCGCAGCTGGGACCTCAGGCAGGATAGAAAGGCTTATCAACAAAGTCTTTGCCTGGGGCACATTCTAGTCAGTTTATTGCAGTAACTTTTAGGCATGAGGAAAGGCTAACTACCGACAAATAGCCAAAAGGAACTAAGGCAAAGAATCCAGCTGGATGGAGGAGGTCTGGCAGACACTATATCACTAGGCTCAAAAGGTTAAGAGGCAGCTCGGGTGGGGTCCAGCCAGAATCAAGGTGGTCAGTGAGTCCAGAAGATGATTTCAGCAAATGGACTTACACCCTATTTTAGAGCAAGCCCTTTGCTCCCTGGCTTGTTGGAGACTGTCCACTGGCTGTGGTGTGGATTACAGTCGGAGGGTTAGGGGCTTGTAGGCAAATTCTGCCCTCCCTTGGGTAGACTTGCACAGGGAAAATTTTAGCCCCACTCTACTCCTCTTCAAAAAGGTAGCACTGAATTTAGGTCAGAGAATTGCAGCAGAATTGGCTGTTTCTTCTGGGCTTAACCACATTCTATAAAGAAGTGTGGTTGTACCAGGGCCATGTGAAGTCAGGAGGAGACAAAATGTGACAGGTCCCCTGTGCAGTTTTTTCTGACACCTCTTCTGACACTAACTGTGTGTTGTTTTTATGCATATCAACCAATTCTATGATACCCAATTGAGTGCTCAACAATTCAATTGAACTCTGACACTTTCTACCTCGAGTTAGGGTCAGCTCTAACGAGTTGACTGGCTCGGTCCCACAAGGCGGTCCCTACTTCAGACACCAGCTGCAAATGGGGGGCCCAGGCTACAAACACTTCTGCCCAGCTGACTACAAATTTGGGAGTTCCCATGAGCTCTCTTCAGGTTTGATAATTTGCTAGAATGATTCACAGAACTCAGGAAAACACTTTACTTACATTTACTGGTTCATTGTAAAGGATATAATTCAGGAACAACCAAATGGAAGAGATGCACAGGGCAAGTTATGGGGGATGGTGGTGGGGGGTGGGTATTGGCATGGAGCTTCCATGCTCTTTCTCATCATGCCATCTTCCCAGCTTAAGAACGTGTTCACCAATGTGGAAGCTCACTGAACTCGTCCTTTAGGGGTTTTTATCACGGTTTCATTAAGCGAGCATGATTAATTAAATCATTGGCCATTGGTGATTGAACTCAATCTCCACTCTCCTCCCCTCCCAGAGGTCAGGGGATGGGGCTGAAAGTTCTAATTCTCTAATTACTTGGTTGGTTTTTCTGATGACCAGTCTCTGCCCTGAAGCCCTCCCAAGGGTTATCTTATCAGCACAAGACTGCTCTTATCATCCAAGACAGTCATCACTTAAGAGATTCCAAGGGTTCGGGGAGCTCTGTGCCAGGAACTGGAGACAAAGATCAAATATTTTTTATTATGCCACAGCCCTCTACTAGGCCCCACCACCCACTCTGTCTTCAGACAATAACCAGGTCAAGGAAAAGGAAGGAAGAACTTCCAGATAGGGCAGTAGTTCTCAAACATTGGTATACACTAGAATATTCTGGGGACCTTAATAAAAATGTAGATTCCTGGGTCTGATTCTCAGGGACTCAGTGACTCTCGATCACTGAGGAAGGGACCTGGGGATATTTTTAATAAACTCCCTAAATGATTTCCATGCTCACCGAAGTTTGAGAAGCATGGAAGTAAGCACTTCCTTGAGTCTCTGCCGCCCCCAATACCACGGCTTTCCAGCAGCATGTCCAGTCGTGCCCTGAGGGAAGAGCCCCAGGTCTGACTGCTGGTCACACTCTTCCCCTGCCTTAAGGACAAGGAAGAGTCAACTGAGTACAGAGGACTCCTAAGCGAAGCAGATCTTTAGGGTCCCGGAGACTCTGCCTCAGGTTGGAATCAGAAACTCAGAAAAAGGAATCAGAATCAACATTAGTCAGTGTCTGCTGTGTGTCAGGAGATGTGCGTTTTAGGCCTATTTATGTGGTTTATCTGTGAGGGAGGTATAACTGCTATAATTTCATGGCTGAGAAAACTGAGACTCAGAGAAGACTGAGGCCGAGGAGGCACAGCTGGTATTTAAACTCGGGCTTCCCTGGCTCCAATACCCAACTCAAAATGGTGAGTAGTTAAAAGGGAACATGTCGAACGGGTGTGAGTTGGTTGTAAGCTGGAGTCGCTGCAGCCACAGTACAGAGTGTCAGTCACTGCAGAATCATTGCTCTGGAAATGGCAGCACTGACAGGGCAGCTCTGTGCTGCCAAGTATGAAAAGGTTCTGCCCACAGATGCTACTTACTGAAGCAGCTACTTTCTCAGAGGCTCCTTGGGAAATCACCAGGCCTGCTAAATGTTTCCCTGTCTTTTTGCTGAACTCAAAGCCCTGAGGCGGAGCCCAGCTAACAGTTCTGGAAATCGCTGGGATCTATACATCTCATGCTGAAATCTAGCTAGCGTGTGCCTCTTCTGACGTGCTGAGTGCACCCTAGATAGTTCTATGGGTCTAAGTCCTGTCTGTGAGGCCAGGGCAGGCCTGGTGGGACAGTAGCCCTTCTGTTCAGGGTTAGGGTAGAGGCAGACAGGCTGAAATAGGAAAAGTGTCACCCAAAGCTTTTTGAGTCAGCCACGGTCACATTCAATGGGAACCGTGGGGAAATAAATAGGAGAGGGCATATAAAAATCAGCAGCCAACACTTTAAGAGTAGGTCAGAGTCAGGTGGACGAGGTGATGGAAGGTGGATCGGGGTAAGTCATTGAAAGGACAGGTTGACCAAGACACTTGGAGTGTGTTGTGGGGCAGGCACAGTAGCTTAGGGGAAATACGTGCACCTGGCCAGACTGTACTTTACTCCCATGTAGGTTATTGTCCATCTTGGGTGGAGGCAGCAGTGTGACGTGATGTTGCTAGAAGAGGCAGGACAGGGAGGTAGTGGAGTCGTCGGGAGAAACTGCCCAAGTGGTCATGGGTGTGAATTCACCCATAAATACAGGGTCTTGTCCTCAGCCTTTCAGACAAGGATCTCAGTCTTGTCAGGGCCCCAGAATTTGTCCTGCCTTGGGAGATTAATACCAGATACATTCTTAAGAGGCTGATGTATAAAATAAAAGCACGTTCTATTTCTTTAAAAGGAGGTTGTCTTTTTCCAGTGCCAGTCTCTAGTACTGAAGAACTGGCAACAATGAATTAATAATTAAGGGCCATTTGATGAGCATGGATTGGAGCAAAGAGCTGGAGAGTCTTGGGCCAGGACCAGGCTCAAAGAAAAGTAGCTCCTTCACAAGTGGGAGTTATCTCTGACGACTAGATAGCTGATATCCCCAGATTCAGCGCCTCCCATGGACAATGCTGGATATAATCAGCCAATATTTGTGCTTTTGACTTTGCCTTTTCTAAGCTTCTGTATCAGAGTTGCATATTTTAACTTGAGCTCCAAGTTTGTTGTGCAGAGATAATGGATTTTCCTATTATTTTGTCCATAACTGATCTGGTTTTCTCTTGAGCTCCCACTTACTTGCTCAGTTGGTGGTGGGGGTGGTGATTAGCTAAATGTCTGATCTGGTTTAAAGCATGGTGATGCTGATAATTGAAATGATCCCTTTGGGTACACCAAAGGATAAACTGAGGCATATTAAACATTTTAAGAGGTTATTTGAGCAAAAATTGATTTAAATGGGCAGCACCAAACCGGAAACATGGGAGAGAATTTTATAGACAAAAGTCAGAAGCCAAGAAATTATTGATTGGCTCTAGTTTAGACCCAGTTGGCTGTCTGTGATTGGTTGTCCTTAGGTTTCAATTTCATAACCTTGAGGCATTCACAGGCTTAGATTTGGGTTTGTTTACATAGGCTGCCACAGCATTAGAGCCACCTCAGTCTAATGGCCTCCTTGTTTAATTAATTTAACAGATACGTTCAGTTTCTCTTGGATAAAAATACTATAGCTCTCAGATAACCTCCTCCTCTCTCTGCTTCTTTTCCTAACATGATGAGTAGGTGTATGGAGAGGAGGGAGGGGTGTGGCTTCCAAGTCCTTGTCACAGCAGGAAGAGCCAGCATCCTCAGGCTGGGGGTCCTCTGCCTCCTCTGCTCTTTTGTCCACCTGTTTGCTACATATTCTGCTAGCTTTTGAAGCTCAGCCTGCAGCAGTTAACATGTGGCCCTTAACAGCCTGGGTAACGCTTCCTGGGAACGTTGACCACCCTCTCTCTTGTAGACTTGGCCTCCCCCCAGCTTCCTGAGTCTGTGCTTTGTCCTCCACTCGCCCCCTGCCCTGGGGATCCACCGCAGCCCCTGCAGTGGGGTCTTCTCTTTGTTCAAACCCTTATCCTCTCTCAGCGATTCTCTTGCAATAGTCTCCAAATAGTCTGTCTACCTGTGGCCTCCTGCAATCTCTTTTTCTTTCTAAAACAACATATGATCATGTCACTCCCTTCCTTCAGAACCTCTAAGAGCTTCCTGTTTTCTCTAGGATAAAGCTCAAACTACTTAGTCTGGTACATGAGACTCTAAACAATTTGGCCTCAGTTCGCATTCCAACATCATCTTCCCTTCTCTGGCCTCACACACCCATCTGACACATGACGCCCTTTCACGCCTCTGAGTTTATGCATTCTTTCTGCCTGGATTCTTTTCTCTTCATTCTTTAAGGTCTAGCTCAAATGCTTCCCTGTGGCAGTTTTTTCTCTTTCTTCATCTTCGCACAGATCTCTAGTATGGCACTTACCTTATTAGATCTACAAGGAAGGTAAAATATTTTAAATTAAATGTAAAGGCTTGAGGGAAATTTCTGTCTTCAATAGAATGTATAATAATTTAAACTCCAATTAACTATAAATGGTCTTTTCTGCACACAAGAAGCAGACCCTAAACAGTAAAATAAGCCCACTTTGACCCTGACATATTGAAGTAATTTTTAAATATGAAAATCTCGTAATTGGCTTGTTGGGAATGCTTTTGGTTGCAAGTGACAGGATACCTGTTTGCAACAGCAAGTAAAAATAGGTTAACACAAAAGAATTTTCTTTTTCTTACATCATGGGAAGTCCAGAACTGAGCAATTTAGCCCTGGTGCAGCTGCTAAGACATGCTGACAAGGACCAAGGCTCTTTCAGTCTTTCTGCTCCACCTTTCTCGGCTTATGGGTTTTTATCCTCGTGCTTGTTATCTCATGTCACCAACTGGCTGTTGCATCTTCAGGCCTCATGTTTGCTTTCTAGGCAGGAAGAGACAACAGGGACAAAAGCAGCAAAGGGGCTCTGCCAGTTGTTTCTACCCCTTTTCATCTGGAGAGTAAAACTTCCCTGGAAATCTTATCTGAGGGAGGTCTGCTTACATTGCATTGGCCAGAACTGAATTAGATGGCTGCCCCTAACAGCAAAAAAGGAAAATTGAGTATTTTGTTTTCCAGCCCCTGTAGAGGAAAAGGGTGAGGCTTTCGGGTTGCCAATCCCCAGTGAGTATCATAGGGCTATATTGGGTTAGATTATTCATGAGACAAGTTATAAAGAAGGACTAATGGGAGGTGAGGAGAGAGAATGGTGGAATGTTAGGGTATATGAATTGGAACCAAAGCACTCAGGTATTGTTTCCTGGTTTTAGCATTTTAGCAAAGAGATTACTCAAATCCCAGAGACCTCTAATGTCTCTTTATGCCACTCTTCTCTCTTTCAGTTTCTTCCTCCTGAGAACAGATTAAAAAAAAAAAATTCTTTATTGAGATAATTTGCAATCCATAAAATTCACCCATACGATTCAATGGTTTGAGTATATTCAGAGTTGGGCCACTATCACCCAAATGTAAGTTCAGAACATTTTCATTATTCCAAAAAGCAACCCCCTACCCAATAGCAGTCACTCTCCTCGCCACCCCAACCCTCCAGGCCTAGGAAACCACTAATTTAGTTTCTGTTTGAGAAGAAATGGAAAGTCAGTAGAAAGCACTATAAAAATGAGCTTCAGGGTAGGTAATTAGATTTAAATATATCACCAAAGGCGATGCATCTGTTGTGGTTGGGTTTTTTGTGCAGGAACTGATTCGGAATCGCACTAAGGGAAAGCAGAATTTTTAAGCACTTCAGCCCTTTCCTCATTTTGTCCTAAAGAATCACGCTGTTTTCTAAATCTTTTCTGTCTTATATTTCAGACTTCCTTAAAGGTAAGTGAGATTTATAAAGACATAAAGTAGATAGAAAGTTACAAAACTCAAAATTCAAACTCAAAGTCTCGTTAGTGGGAAGGTTTTAATTAAAAAGAAGAAAAATTACCCATGGCCTGAAGAGCCAAACCAGGTGCTGATTGACAGTGATAACTGGAGCCAGGTGCCTTTTCTTCTCGACTTGTACGGGTACAGCCCCTGCCCCACTTTCAGTGTTGTTTGCAAGAGATAATATCATTTATCTACTGAAATGAAAATGAGCAAGTGGGCCTGAGACACAGAGTAATTGCTTTCATTATTGTTTGCAACATTCCCTCTAACTGTCATATCCTGCTCTACTTCAGACCTGTTGTACCTAGACGAGAGAAAACAGGAAACGGAGGCAGATTTTTAGCACAAACAGCTATCAGCAAGGAGTGCCAGGGCCAGGGCTTTCTGAGCAGAGGTTTGAGGAGCTATGGAGAGAAACGGAAAATTTGTGCCAGATAATACTGAAAAAAGAAAAATTGTGCCCAAACAGAAGTGAGGGAACATTTCAATGAGCCAGCTTTTGATATTGGGTTACGTACTGCTTAAAGCAGAGATCTCACCCATGGAGACTGCAGATTTGAATGCTGTTTATTTGCTTTCAGTCGCAAACTATCACGTTTCTTTTCCTCAACTATTTTTTTCTTTTGGCTTTAATTACTATCACTATAGCAGAAAGACATTTTGTACTGGTTTGCCATTATAAATAATGTATGGTTAAGCTAGTTTTATGCTTATTTCTATCTTATTTTTGAGATTTAAATAAACAAGCTGCTAAGTGGATGCTTTAATAAGCAGTAATTTCATCTCTGAAGAAAAGTTCCCATTTGAAAAATTTTTTCCCAATTTAAAACGTTTGTAAATGAGGAAGTAATATATCTGGTTTCTAGAACTCTATGGGCTTCTTAAAAGCACAGTTGTTTATTCTCTGCTACTTTTCTTATTCTATTGCTATTAAGTTTTTGAGGCATGTGAAAAAAGGATAGAGAATAATAAATATTCAAGTTTCAACTCATGATTAAGAAATAAAACATTACAAATACAATTGGTCCTTCTGTGTATCTTTCCCCTAGCACGTTTCCCAACTTTCCCCTCAAAAGAACCAAACTCATGCCTGAATTTGATTTTTACCCTCAGACATGCCTTTATAATTATGATACATATCCATGTAATCTCTGTTAAAAACAAAACAACAGGCCCAAAGTGGAGTCGCTTATGCTAAGCCCCACATCACCAAACCGAGACTTCGTTTCAGTTTTGGCTCTTCCAGAAATGGAATCTTAAACCAGTCAATCAGGAATCACCTGATCAGCACTAGTTAGGCAATCTGCCTGATAGGCCCCTGCTATCCCCTAAAGGAAAGCAGCCTTACAATAACCAATCTGACTTTCTGCCTAGTGCAACTTCCTTGTTCCTGTTCCCTTCTGCCTATGCAAGTGATTCATTTCGTACAGCTCCTCTGGGCTCCTCTCTGTCTGCTAGATTGGATGCTGCCTGATTTACGAATTGTTCAATAAAGCCAACAAGATCTTTAAAATTTACTCAATTGATTTTTTTTTAACATCCCCAAACAAAATCAGGTTTGTCTGCACATTTTGAAATTCTCAGAATGAGGGAAGCACTACAATTCTGGCATCAGCTTTGACTTTTGGAGGGCCAGTTAGCTGAATTCCTACTTCAGTATCATTTCTGGCACCCAGTTCAGGGACCAAAGTGAGATCACATCATCTCATAGGCAACATTGTAGCTACTCAGTGCAGCCATTTCAGCTACTGGAGCAAGGCATGTTATTCCAATTTATTGTTAATTTCTGGGAATTCCTTTTCAAATACAGTTTAGCATTGTAGATATAACTTGGAGTGAAAAATTTCTTTGTATGTTTTTGTATGTTGAAATTCTGTCAGTGGTTGAAGTACAAATATATATTTATTATTGCAAGAGGAACATCCTGCAATAATGAATGATTGTGAAAGGTCTTAATTTTATGTACAAAAAATTAAGAACTTTTGAATAGTTAGATAAATAGAGAAATAGATGGGGAGTTAATACAAATATAAAGAACGCATTTGTTAGACAATTTTAGGAAGAACAATAGATTTTTATTGAGTCAATAAATATAAATCCTTATAAAAATAATAATACAATTCAGAATAATAGAGATTAGATTATATCATAATTTTAATCATTGTATAATTGTTTGTGTACTAGTATCCAAAACATAAATAAAATAATCTTTAAAAACTCTATTTGATTTTTAGTTTTAAGATTCCAGGGGGCCAGCCAGGTCACTTAGTGGTTAAGTTTGCACTCTGCTTTGGTGGCCTGGGGTTCACCAGTTCAGATCCTGGGCACAGACCTACGCACTGCTCATCAAGCCAAGCTGTGGTGGCATCTCACATGGAAGAACTAGAAGGACTTACAACTAGGATATACAACTATGTACTGGGGCTTTGGGGATAAAAAAAAAAAACAGGAAGATTGGCAACAGATATTAGCTCAGGTCCAATCTTCCTCACCAAAAAAAAAAAAAAAAAAAGAATTCCATTTAGATCATGAATTGTGCAAGAAGAGATGTTATTTGGGAATCTTTTTATTTTTATGAGGATAAATTCAAAGTAGAATGTCAATTTTTCCATCTCAAAATTTCACCAAGTGGGAAAACTCCAAAATCATGTATGATATTTATAATTAATTATTTGTGATTCAGACATTTAAAAAAGTAAAATATTGAAGCAAAGAAAAAAGTATCAGAGAAAAATTAGATAATATCAAGATATCTTGCTCTTTTACTGATTCAGAATCACACATAAGTAGATCAGTGACTGTAGGAGCAAAATAGCATCTGAAAGTGCTAAAGAAATTGTTTGTGTACTATGATGTGATTGCTACTAAAATTAACAATAAAATAGTGATCAATATTTTAAATATAATTTCAGATTTATTCTTGTACCCCAGAAGCCATTCTTTGATGTTGATATGTATCTTTGTCCTCAACTAAATATTGATTTTAACTTACTGGCCTTATGCCAAAATGTATATTTGGTGCACTCAATTAGAGCTAGATGTTTTAATTAGTCTTCTTCAACCTGATTTTTTGCTCAACTTTATATTTTTGAGATTAGTTCCTGTTGTTGCATGTAGTTTAAGTTATTCAGTTTCACTAGTGCTTTGTAGTTTAGTGAGAATTATATGTACGATTCATTTATCCCTTTTCCTGTTGATGGAAATTTAGTTTGTTTTCAGATTTTCACAATTGCAAACAATCTTGCTAAGTGCATTTGTATACATATCATCTTGTGAATGCTTCTTTAGTGTTTGTACCTGGAAGAGGTAATGACATACTAGGTCAAAGGGTGCTTTTTTTTTTTGATACGTTTTCCCTATAAGTGCTTATTCATTTTTATGAACTCAAAAGATCAGCTTTTGACTGATGACTCCCAAATCTGCAACTCCAGCCTTGTCCTGTTTCCCAGGCATCAGACTCCTGTCTCCCTCTGCCTAGCAAATATTCTAAGTAGAAATTTGGATGTGCCACTACCATGTACACTTATCTTATCCAGGACAGAGCTCATTGTTTCCTCCCAAACTTTCTCCTTACAAACACACACGTGACACGGTTATAAAAACCTTGGGCATACAAAACTCTTCCTTACGAAAAATGAGCATCATCTATTTTAAAATCTATTTCTAATTCAGATCTGTCTTCCTCTTTTAAAAATCTGTATATCCACATAGACACACATATACACAAATACATGGATTTTAAAACCTCATAAATATGAAACAAATAGGTTGATAGGCTGCCATTCCAGCATTGCTTTAGAGCAAGGGTCAGCAAACTTTTTCTGTAAAGGTCCAGATAACAAATACTTCAGATGTTCCTGGGCCATCTGGTATTCTTTACAACTACTTATCTCTGCCTTTGTAGTTTGAAAGCAGCCGTAGATAATGCATAAATAAACAGGTATGGCTGTGTTCTAGTAAAATTTTATTTGCAAAAATAAGCAGTAGGCCAGATTTGGCTCGTGGGTCATAGTTTGCTGACTTACTTCTAGAAAAACAACAGTTATCACTTAATAAGTGATTACTTGCTTCCTGGACCATTCTGCATAGAATTGTGCATATGAGAAGCAGGTAGGTTGCAGTTCTGCATATTAACAGTGCAATTGGGTGAGCCTGCAGTCGTAATTTCTGATTTGGGTATTGTATTTCAGATCACTCTTTGCTTTCTCTGCCTGTAATATCTTTGTATATATTGTGTGCCTCTCCCAGTGAGCACTCCCAATGGTCTCACATTCTACTTTAGTATCAGATGCTCCGGACAGTAACTACTCTCTATTCCTCCCCAAAGTGAATTTTTTATAAACCATGTAGCCTATATTTTAAGTCTTTCTTTGCAAATATTCCACTGGAATTTAGCAAATTCTGCTCCAGAATCTTAAATTTATTTATTTAATTAGCTATGCGATAGTGGGTTCTACCACTTACTAGTTGTGCTATTTTGGCAGAGTATGTAATTTTTCTCAGTCTAAATCTCTATTTGTAGAATGAGACCAACAATGCTTACCATATAAGGTTTCTGTAGTGATGAAACGAGTTGATGTATATAAAGGATCTTGTGGCCAGGCATAGTGTGTGCTTACTAATAATGATGATGACAGTAATAGCAAACACTCACACTGTACCTGCTGTGTGCTGCGTTGTTCCCATGCTCTATGCATGTTTTCACTTCAATAAACCTTATAATAATCCTATACATAGGTATTACGATTAACCCAATTTTATAGGTGAGAAACTGAGAGAAAAAGAGGTCATACATCTAGGAAGTGGCATAATCTGAACCTAAAACCATGCAGTCTGGCTCCAGAGGCCGTGCTCTTACGCCCTTACTTTTATTATTCTTATGTTGCCCCAATAACAACAGAGTAAGAGCATGCTCTAATTTCTTGGCTATTGTAATGCTACACTGTATATCTTTGCCTACATGTCAGGTTATTTCCTTAAGACCTTTGCATATTTTCATTTATAATATGAAGTCAAAGTTTGGAAGGAGACTTGTGGTATGGAAGGGCCTTCAAGAATTTAACACTATTTCAGCAAACCCATGAGAGGAGGGACTCCTCCACACCATTTGCTAACTACCTCTTATTTCACAGTGAAATAGTCTGGGAGTCCTTTCTGAAATGTCAGGAAGGAGATAAAGATAATGAAGCTGATCCTACGATCATGAACTTATCTATGAAATGGCATATATGACGTATAACGAGAAAAGCATGGTGCATGTGATCTACGTTTGTATTATCACGTTACTGCTACCTCCTTCCCTCTAAACTGAACAAATATGGGTCTAGGAGACAAATGTTCTCTGGCTTCCTTCTTTTGTTTATGGCTCAGGACCTATTTAAGAACAATTTGATGAAGTGGTTGCCATGGTAAATACATTGCATAAGAATTAAGTAATTGTTGGAAGCTTTATAATTTACCATTATTTAGTTAGAGTGACTTGAGTGTTCTCACTTTCCTCCTTCATTTAAACACTCATCTGCATCAAAATTTCTTTTTTAATTTTTTCTGGAAGAGACATACCTCATTAAGGACTAAGATGCATTAATCATAGTGAAAATATATGTATTTTTTTCCCAAAGAAAATGGTCAATGTGGTTTTATGCTTTTTGATCTGCAGGACTTAAAGCATTTGACTCTGACCTCACATTATAGGTTGTTTCAAACCAGGCAACAGATCTTAGTCTTCAACAGTTCCGGGAAAAACGGGCCATCAAGCCATTTTATCACGGAGGGAGTGTTTGTGAATGTTCACATTATAAATGTGTTCAGTAGCACCATGATGGACTCATATGTTATTCGAACTCTAAAAGACCAAATTTAAATGCAGTTTTATAGCATAGATGAGTTCTGCAGCTGCGGTAACAGCATCTGTTGCCAGGTGTCCTGTGGCTTATGTTGTTAATTGATCCACGATACCCAAAGATACCAAGATAATGAGTATCCTTAAACAGAAAAGGACTCTAACATAAAAGTGACGTCAAGAACTTGAGGATTGAGGAAGCTGAGGGGGAGGATTTTTGTTGTAACCACAATACTCATAAAAATAGCCAACCCAACAGAGCCAAAAATGTTCGGGTATATTTTATGAAAGACTTGCCATGTATCCTTCCAGGGCAACCTTGGCTTTTGTCCCTCAAAATCTAGAACTCTTTATTTTCTAAGATGATGTTGTGGATCACCTACTGTGGGCTTCTTTGGTTTTGCTTTCTTTCCTAGGATGTGTGATAATCCTGCCTGTTCGGTGAGTTACTTGGACACGTATTGATCTCTCTTCTCTCTCCTTTCTCTTCTCCTCAGTCTCTCCCCGTCCCCTTTCCTTCTTGTTTTAGACTCTTCCAGGGAAATTAGTGGTAGGATGGTGGTCTAGTTACAAGTAATGATGAGTGGGGAAGATTAAAGAAAGAAGAAGGTGTATTTGAGATCAAGTCATATGAAAAACTCTGAATTACTCATTCTGAAGTAATTTCTTTTGCTTTCTCTTTTGTTAGTAATAAGTGATATAACTTTCAATTCTGCGTGGCCGTGTATTGGTGTGCAGGTGTTTCACATGGGTAGTTTTTATATCTCTAATTAGCTTCTGAAAAACAGGGATTATTTCCAAGCAGAAATCTCCTCAGTCTTGGCCTCTGGAAGCTCTCCCCTGAGGCCATCGAAAGCCAAGTTTTTACAATTTGCCTCCAAACTCATCTGCTCCAGGAATCCTTTGCCAATGTACCCCCTTCTACTGCAATCTCTTCTATTTTTATTTTTTAAATTTTAAATAAACTAAAAATACAGATAAGTATAAAGTACAAATTTCTCTCACCTCCCAGCAGCTTGGCATATTTGCTTCTGCCTTATGTATATTTCTGTGTATGTAATAAAATATTCCCCAATGCATTTGAAGTACCTTTGATCCCCACTGTCATCACCTTCCCATCTCTGCCTCATCGCCTGCAATTATCAACCATGAATTTGCTGTGCATCCTTTGAGTTCATTTTTCTCTTTCTGCTATTTCTTCATATGGTCATCATGTTGTACATTACATCCCTAGTACTTATTTATCTTATAACTAGAAGTTGTACCTTTTGACCACCTTCTTCCAATTTCCCCTCCCTCCAGCCTTAACTTCTGGTAACCACAAATCTGATCTCTTTTTCTATGAGTTTATTAATTTTTTTTTAGATTCTACATATAAGTGAGATCACTACAATATGTCCTTCTCTGTCTAACATTTCACTTAGCGTAATGCCTTCAAGTTCTATTCATGTTGTCACAAATGGTAGGATTATTTTGTTGTTTTATGGCTGAATAACATTCCATTGCATATATATACCACAATTTCTTTACTCGTTCACCCATTGATGGACGCTTAGGTTGTTTCCATATATTAGCTATTGCAAATAATACTGCTATGTACATAGGGGTGCAAATATCTTTTTGATTTGGTTATATTTCCAAAAGTGGAATTGCTGGATCATATGGTAGTTCTATTTTTAACTTTTTGAGGATTTTTTATACTGTTTTCCATAGTGGCTATACCAATTTATAATCCCACCAACAGTGCACAAGTGTTCCCTTTTCTTCACATCCATGCCAGCATTTATTATCTCTTGCCTGTTTTGATGGTGGCCATTCTAACAGGCATGTGGTGATATTGCATTGTGGTTTTAATTTGCATTTCCCTAGTAACTAGTGGTGATGATCATCTTTCCACGTACCTGTTGGGCTTTTGTATGTCTTCTTCGGAGAAATGTCTATTCAGGTCCTTTGCCCATTTTGGGGCGGGAGGGTGGGGGTTATTTGTATTTTTGCTGTTGTATGACTTCTTTACGTATTTTGGATGTTAACCTCTTGTCAGATATATGGTTTGCAGATATTTTTTCCCATTCTGTAGGTTGTCTTTCACTTTGTTTATGGTTTCTTTTGCTGTGCAGAAGCACTTTAGTTTGATATAGTCCCACCTGTTCAGTTTTGACTTTGTTGCTTGTGCTTTAGGTGTCATATCGATAGATTCCTTTCTTATTTTAGCAAAACCACATTCTGCTTTGAGAAAGGTCAAACTCAGAGCAAGTGTATACCTTCTTTATAGGTCTTTTATGAACTTGTCACTTGATTTAAGATGCAGTAAGGACAAAAAGGGAATTTGCTTTATGTACACACTTTACAATTTCATCTCAAAGTACCTAATTCTCTGGGCCAATCTATGATGAATTTATCTTGCTTTTTTTCCTGCTGAATGATGGTAAATCTTATTACTTTGAAAAGGTATTGACTCTTCTGATATCTTAAATTAAAAAATGTTTTTCGGCCAGCCCAGTGGTGCAGCGGTTAAGTTCGCACGTTCCGCTTCTCAGCGGCCCGGGGTTCGCCGGTTCGGATCCCGGGTGTGGACATGGCACTGCTTGGCATGCCATGCTGTGGTAGGCATCCCACATATAAATTGGAGGAAGATGGGCACGGATGTTGGCTCAGGGCCAGACTTCCTCGGCAAAAAGAGGAGGACTGGCAGTAGTTAGCTCAGGGCTAGTCTTCCTCAAAAAAAAAAAAAAATGTTTTTCTTTTTATAACCGCAGACTTGTGCTTCCTTTCTAGGCTTCTAGAAAACCTATGCATACCTGGTTCTATCTGCTTCCTGTCCTCTACCATGCCTCGTCTTTTCTATCAACTAATGTCTTTCCCAGAAGTATAGAATTTCCAATGTATTTACTCTCTCAGGGTTATTGGTCACAAAACTGGGCAAGATTTTGCCAAGCAAAAGCCTTAAAAACAACTTTTTTATAGTAAAGGTTAGACATTACTTTCAAAGATCCAAGTAGACGTTTGGGCAGTGAAGACGTAGGATGGAAGAGCGGGAGTTGGCCAGGTTAAACCGCATTCGCCTGAGTCTTCAGGAAAGTGGTGGCAATGAATGGGGCTTCTTGGGAGACATTTATCCTAGGGATATGGTGACCTCATTTTAAAAACATAGCCTAAAGTTGTATCAAAACTCAGCACTAAATCAAACTTGAAAACACTCCATAATAACAGAATGAAATTTACGGAGCCCACTTTCCCAAACTTCAGCAAGTAAAACTTCCATTATTGCCAAGTAAAGCAGCAAGGTATGAGAAGTGGGAAGAAAAGCCCTCACTGGGAGGCAGGAGACGTGCACTGTCCTCTAAGCCAAGATAACACCAACAGTTTAATGTGACCCCAGACCTGTAATTTAAACTCTTGGCTTTAGTAGCCTCATCTTCGCAGACTGAAGGCAAAAGGTTGGGCCAGATGAGGTTTACTAAAAGCCCTTATTAAAAAAATAATCATGCTTATTGTAACAAAACAAAACAAAGCAAGAAATTGAAAATTGCGGAAAAGGATAATGAAGAATACAGAGGTAACTCATATAACCTATAATCCCACCTGCCTTGATACATTCATTAATGTTAACATAATAAACTATTTCCTCTTATTCCTTCTTTTTTGCATAACTGAAATCATTGATATATACATTTATGGGTATATATATTGCTTTTTGAAAAATAGTGGGTTGAAAATGTGTTGTCTGCCACAAAAGAAGGCTGGGACAAATGGAAAAGCAGACCATATTCTTCGGTAGGAAGACCTAACGACATAAAGAAGTTAGGCCATTAGGGATCAGTAATATCCATCAAAAGTATAAATGGACATTTATTTGGACCCAGCATCTTACTTTTAATAATGATTTCTAGAGATAGTATCTAAGAAATATTATTCACTGCAGTATTTTCTGTAATAGCAAAAAATTTGAAGCAACACAATGTCAATGAATACAGGCCTTGTTAAATAATTTATGGTATAGCTACACTTTGGAATACTATACAGCTATTAAAAAGAATGAGTAAGTTCTTTTTGCATTGATTTAGAAAGACCTTCAAGATACATTAAATGAAAAAATCAAGTTGCTGGAAAATGTGTATAGTATTTTATTATTTGTATAAAAACATACAATGACAAAGTATACACTGTCCTTCATCAGGAATAATCCTCTAGAAGGCTAAACAAGAAACTGCTAATACTGATGACCTCTGGTGGGGTTAGGGATGGGAACCAAGTGGATCCGGGACAGAGTGGGAGTGAGAATTTCTACTATGTATACTTTTATGCCTGTTTGATGTTTGGACAATGTGAATGTATTATTTATTAACATTAAATGAAAATAGAAATAAAAATGTGCTGTCATTTGCTTACTAAGATGATACTCTTGATTAACCATGAGTAGGACTTTCATTTTCAGTTTAATTTTAACAGTGATACATTTGCATTGAACCATGATACCGCATTTCTTCAATTCTAAGATGCATTTTTCCCCATGTACTAAAATTTCTGAAATGAGTAATGCCCCCCTTCCTATTGCATATAAATATACCATTCTTCATTTTGCTATTTGGCTCTTATTGGACAGATAGGTTGTTGCCAGTTTTTTCTTTCATTTTTTTCCTGTGAATAATTGTCTCACACTGTTTACTGAGTCATTAAAAAGTATCTTGTTTTGTTTTGCTTTGACGATTAGAAACAATGCTGCAATGCCGCTGTATAGTGTGGCACTTAAAAATATGGGCCCTAGAATGATACGGCCTGAGTTTGGGTCCTGGCCTTAGTACCTCCGAGCTAAGTAATCTGAGCAAAAATTTAGCCTAAGTCACCTTATTTGTGAGATGAGGATTATAACACCACTTATTTCATCTGGTTTAGCATCATACTTGGCACATGGCATAAGCATTCAGTAAATATTATTCTTTTTGTAATAACAATAATTGTCGATGTATAAGAATTATGTCTATAGAACAGATTCCTGGAAATGGTATTATTTAACCAACGGGTATAAACACTTTAGGACTCTTGATAGATATTGATACATTGCTTTTCACAAATTTGTATCAACTTACCTGCCTATCAGCAATACAGTGCCAAAAGTTAATGTATTTTCAACTTTTTTTTAATTTGGGAGATGATAGTATTTAAATCTTAAATTTTAGGGTTTTTTTTTTTAAATTCTAGGTTGATAGAAAGCTTTTTTTTTTACTCCATATGTTTAACTGCTATTTGTATTTACTCTCGTTCAAATTTGTCTGTTTTTGACTTCTGCTCCATTTTCTAACATGGTCTTAGTATTTATCTGATTGATATGAGCTGTATCCAATAGTGATACTTTAACTCTGTATTATTCTTGCATTTTCAACTTTTTTGATTTAACTATTTTTAAAATGAATTCAGATTATCTTTTAAATTAAATATATGAAAATATTCAAACAAAACAGTATATATAAAGCATATTTGTATGGTTTAAAATTATTAGTAAATTGAACACCTCTGTACTCCCCACTCAGTTTAAGATTATTTTTATTTATTTATTTATTTATTTTTAAAAGATTGGCATCTGAGCTAACAACTGTTGCCAATCTTCCGGGTTTTTTTTTCTGCTTTTTCTCCCCAGAGCCCCCTAATACATAGTTGTATATTTTAGTTGCAGGTCCTTCTAGTTGTGGCATGTGGGACACTGCCTCAACATGGCCTGATGAGCAGTGCCAGCGCCATGTCCACGCCCAGGATTTGGACTGGCGAAACCCTGGGCTGCAGAAGCAGAGCTCGCGAACTTAACCACTCGGCCATGGGGCCGGCCTTAAGATTATTGTTGACAGCACCTGTGTGCAGCTCTCCAATTACAACCTTTGTGAGTCCTGGGGTTACCAAAGTTTGACTTTCATTTCTTGCTTTTCTTTATAGTTTTACCAGGTACATATATATCCCTACATATTCTATTGCTTATTTTGTCTGTTTTCAGCTTTTGTATTAGGGCAATCACACTGCACACATGCTTCCATAACTTGCTGCAATGCCAGTTCTATGTACATCGGGTCTCCACATGTAAGTCTATGTCTGGGTTATCTAGACTGTTCTGTTGGTCTATTTGTCTCTAAGTTAACTCCACAAAGTCTTTAAGATTATAGCATTATAATGAGACAATATTCAGCAGGAGAAATCTCGACATATGTTCTTCAGGAGTGTCTCAGCTATAACTCAGCGCTTTGCTCTTGCATCTAAATGCTAGAAGAAACTTGTAAAGTTCAATGAAAAAAACCTGATGGGGTTATGATTCAGAATTGCATTAAATCTATAAATCACCTCCAGAGAACTCACACCTTTAGGATGTTCTAATTATGAAAAAGATCTGTCTTTCCACTCATATTTGAGGTAGACAGATTTTGCTGTTTATTGTTTCTGATGATTCTCACTTATGGTGGTTTGTTTCCTTATGTGTTTTTATGATTTTTTGGTTGTGAGGTCATGTTCTCTGGAATTTAGAGGGAATTCTCTGAAGCCTGGATTTAATGTATGTCCTACCAAAGAGAAATTTTTTTATACCTGATAAGCACTTGGGAGCATTAACAATCTGGGACCCCTTAAGCTAAGTTTTCAGTTTGGGGGGTTTCAGGCCATATAGGCAGTGTGAATGACTGCAATTTATGTGAGAGTACATGGTTTGTGGTTAGGACATTTCAGTGCTAAGACAGATAAGGATCTCCCATTCACATTCTGCTGGATGAGTTTTTTTTCTTCGATTATTCATTTAGTGGGTCATCTTCAGAGCATTCTAGTTTTATTTGAGGGTCTCTGTTCTGATCTCTCATCTTGTAAAAGACTCGGGCTTTTCTCCTGCTGCCCTCATACTCAGGAGGTTTATTTTTATTTTTTTTATTGAGTTAACGATAGGTTACAATCTTGTGAAATTTCAGTTGTACATTAATGTTTGTCAGTCATGTTGTAGGTGTACCACTTCACCCTTTGTGCCCACCCCCCACCCCACCTTTCCCCTGGTATCCACTAAACTGTTCTTAGTCCATAATTTTAAATTCCTCATATGAGTGGAGTCATACACAGATTATCCTTCTCTCGCTGGCTTATTTCACTTAACATAATTCCCTCAAGGTCCATCCATGTTATTGCAAACGGAATGATTTTGTTCTGTCTTACAGCTGAGTAGTATTCCATTGTATATATGTACCACATCTTCTTTATCCATTCATCTGTTGCTGGGCACTTAGGTTGCTTCCATGTCTTGGCTATTGTAAATAATGCGGCAATGAACATTGGGGTGCATAGGACTTTTGGGATTGCTGACTTCAAGCTCTTTGGATAAATACCCAGTAGCGGGATGGCTGGATCGTATGGTAATTCTGTTTTTAATTTTTTGAGGAATCTGCATACTGTTTTCTATAGTGGCTGCACCAGTTTGCATTCCCACCAGCAGTGTATGAGGGTTCCTTTTTCTCCGCAACCTCTCCAACATTTGTTACTATTAGTTTTAGATATTTTTGTCATTCTACATTCTAACGGGTGTAAGGTGATATCTTAGTGTAGTTTTGATTTGCATTTCACTCAGGAGGTTTATTAAAGTTCAAGTATTAGGTCACCACGGCTCAGCAGATGCCCCAGGGCAAACCCTCACCACTTACTTCTCTCGTTGTTTGCCATCCTCCCGGATTTCCTTTATATTGCAGCCAGCTCTACCATGTATTTAAAAAACTGGTTTTTTTTTTTTTTTCAATTTTATCCAGCATTTTTTGGTGTTTTTACTGGGAGAGTTACTCTGGGCAATTAGGCCACCATATTGCTAAAAATTAAAGTCCTTGATAACCTTTTTAATTTTTTTCTAAACTCTCAATGTTTTATGATGTTGGGCTTTTTAAATTATGAAATATTTTAGATACACAAAAGTGTATAGAATATTATAATGAATCTCCATCCAGCTTAATAAATAAAATATCACAAATACATTGTTTGCTATGACTTTGACAATATGGAAATCCAATAGGTATTCAGTTTCTTTCTTTCAGAATAACGTAGTAGTTAAGAACTCTGGTTCTGGAGTCAGAAAGACCTGGGTTCTGATCCAATCTCAAGCACTGGAGAATGTACCTTTTGGGAAGTCTGCCTAGACTACTAGCCTCCTTCTCTGAGAACCACCCCCAGGAGTGTGCCCTACAGTCATTTTATATTATGTGAGCGCCTGACTGGACATAGGTAACTGGATCAGAGGAGGAAACAAGACTAATAGAATTCTCTTCCCTAATATTTAGAATTGTGACCACTTGGATTTAGAATAAGTAAACCTGCAAGCTGGGGGACATCTATATTTGGCCACACACATATGGAGACTCAGAGTATATGCCTGGTGCACAGCAAAGAGTAAAACAGAAGGGAGAAGATATGCAGAGAATGAGGCAAGAGACCTTGAAGAAGGAAGACAGAAAGGAAGAGAGAGAGAGAGATGAACTCCTAACCACAAAATTACCCTCACATGAATTCTGGGATTCACACTGGCCCTGACAGATTTCCGTTTCCTGATTCAAGTCCATCTTGATGCCTGATGTTACTTCCTGACCCTTGGGTTCCTGATAACACTCCTCTGTTCTTAAATTTTCTTTTTGTATAGGAAGGGGATCTTAATTTAGCTCAAGTGGTTTTCTGTTGCTTGCAATGTAAGAAAATCTGATTCTAACAATCATTTACTAGCCATGTAACTTTAGGCAAGTTATTTAACCTCTTGTCCTCACTTTCCTTATTGGTCAAATGGGATATTAAGAATATCTACTTGCCAGGGTTGTAGTAAGGATCATGTGAGTTAATATACGTAAAGTGATTGGACCACTGATAAAAAAGTAGTATCATGAGGAAAATAATTTGTTTGTAAAAAGGATTATCTAGATCCTGTGGGCTTGAGAGAGCTTCTAGGTACTTTCAACCTGTTATCTTTTCCCCTGACTTTGGTCAAAGTTAGCAAAGATAATGAATCATATGCTTACAAATTCTTAATGCCTCAGCAGTTGTTTCATTGGCACCACTAAATAGAAGGAAACCCCAGGAACTCGGGACTGAGAAATGGTGGGAGTTTTTACTCTTAATGAGCTGGGTAAATTGTTCTGGGGTTGGAGCAATTCAGCCCACTGCTCCAGGGTGGATGGTGGGAGAAGAAAGAGGAGTTAACAGGGAGCCAGCTTCAGATATAACTGGATCCAGGGGCTCAAATGATGTCCTCAGGGCTTTTTCTCTATCTCCCAGCTCTGTTTCTCTCTTGCCATTTCATTCTGGGCTTCTCCAGTCCTAGACACCTATTCTCCCAGTTTAGCAAATCCAGCAAAAACAGCAGTCTTTCCCAATAGCTCTGACAAAAAACTGGAGGTGATTCTGACATGTTCTGCTAGGTCACCTATACATCCCTGAGTCAAGCAATGACACTAGGGAAATGGGAAACTCCAGTTGGCCTGGTCAGGTCATTTGCACACTCTTGTGATGATGGCTGTGTGGCCCTGAGTGAGAGTCAACCCTAACTAAGACACCAGGATTGAGTTCCTCATAGGAAAGAAGAGTTCTATTATAAGCAGGAGGAACCAGACTGTTGCAAATGAGAGACGTCCATGACAAGTTCATTTCTCAGTGATGGATTAGAATCTTATCTTTGTGTTCTGGTCAGCATGGCCCCTAACAGAGATGACATCATTTGACATAAAACATTGTAAACTTTTAGAATGAACGAGGAACCCATTTGTTCTATGTAATTTGAAGTAAATTTTAATTTGGTGTGATGATCATAGTACCTGCACAAATGATGTTGCCTGCTCCAACCTAGCCTTCATCTCATTTCCCTTCATTATCAAAACTTTTTAATCCAATTTATTGGAATTTTTTTCCCCACTGGAAAAGAATTTAATGTTTACTGCATATGAGTTAGTTATACCTAAAAATGGCTACCTGCAAGAATAAGGATTTGCTTTATTTATAGTCAACTTTTATAAAATATTTGTTTCATAAAGTGAGGAATACCTATGGAATATAAAACTATGGACTATAAAACTGGTAAGGTATTTTTTGTAAATCAGATGTAGTCTGACCTTTATATAAACTTATATGAATGTTGACAATGGTTTTAGTCTTTCCCAATACTACAGTGCTAGAGTAGCCTACCCTTTCTTCTATATTATATACTTGCCATATTGAGTCAGCACATGTTCATAACTGACATTCTATTTCTTGTACTCACATCCATTAAATGAGAGAATGAATGCTGTAAAGTATTCTGCAAATGATAGATGCTGTAATCCCTAATACATTTTTTATAAAATTGGGCATTGTCAAAATATTTTCAGTAACTTTCCTATGGAAGCCAAACATGCATTAAGTTCTTACTCAAACCCAGCAATGGGTGATGGGGATCCATGATGATATAATTCTGAATTCATTTTTTTTCTTCTACAAAGTTTCCTTTAAAATCAGCGGTAATCTGAATGTGGGCCCCCTCCAAGAAGCATTCTGCAGCATAACAATCACATCCAGTTTTAATGAGTCATTCTGTCCTTCTTCCCCATCTGAATCATATGTCAATTTGGCTGTCTGAGTGTTTTACAAAATGATTTTTCAATCATCTAAAGTTTCTTTTGATGATATGCTTATAATAAGATTAAAATTATTTCTAATAATGAAAAATATAATAATCTTTAAAGATTAAAACTCCTTAGAAGAGTTTGTGAATCACAACACTACTCAATTTTAACTCAATATTTTTACTGCAAAAATACTAAAGAAAATGTTTAAAAGCTTCAATAACCTTATCACTCTGTAAAAATGCCTTTTTAATTTTTGCAAATTTCCTCCCAGCTTTGTCTATATGTGCATATATTTTATATAACTGTGGTCATAGAATATACACTGTATGTATAGTTCATCTACTAAGGACTCTCCACTGGGAGTGATTTTGCCTCTAAGGGGACAGCTGGGTCTGGAGACATTTTTGATGGTCCCTACTAGGGGCAGGTGGGTGTTACTGGCATCTCATAGGTAGAGGAAAAAGATGCTGCTAAACATACTGTAATGTAGAGCCTCCTCTCAAAAAAAGCATTATCCAATACAAAATGTCAATAGTGCCAATGTTGAGAAACCCTTGTACACACACGTGCATTTTTATTACACTTTTTAAAACTTCCCTAAAAATAATAAATCCTTTTTTATTTTCACAAGATTCTTGTAGCTATCCCTTATTTCATCTAGTTGACAATCATAATTTATCTAACGATTTCCCCACTCTCAGATATCATACATAATGTTATGAACATCTTCATACATATAGCTTCTATATTGGTTTGGATTAAACAAATTCTCATGAGTAAAATTACTTTGATAAATGGTGTTATCATTTTAATGGCTCTTAAACTTGGTATAGGGACCTTATAAATGTTAACTTTGGCAAATAATATTAATTCATTATTAATACTTTATCAAAGAAAATTAAAGTTTGCCTTTAATCACAGTGTCTAACGCTATGATTTTGTAAGTGGGAAGCAGTGGTTCTGGGGGAGGATTGTATCTGACAGGTTTAGCTTTTTGAATAGGCAATGTGATTTCAGGAGTAGAGAGGTTCTCTCTTTACCCTCATTTATATTCCCTATTAGTTTTGAATCTCACGTAAGTCTGTGGGGGGAATAAAAGAGAACCGTATGCCTTAGACTTCTTTAGGATGTAAGTGTTTGTCATGGACGCAGAGAGGGTTGCAACGATGTCTTATTTATCTTCATATCCATGATGCCTGCTACAGGGTCAGGGTGAAAATGTACATCATAAATGTCTGTTGAATGGACAGAGGGGGTAAGAGTAGTAATACATGAAGTGACTGAATGTGACTGACTTTATCGAGGCAGATGACAGCATAGAAAGCTCTGTGTTCCCACAAAACCATTAGCACTCATGTTGCGACTGCTTCTTATAGTTATCATTATACTTCATGAAGATTGTTGCTCTTGCTATCAGACTCTGCTAGAGACATCTGCTAAAGTTGGAGGTAGAAGCCAAGATATTGAAGGTCTGGGGACAAACACATGGCTCTTCCTCTCAGCCAGAATGAAAAAACACTCTCTAGCAAGATATCACTAGTTTTTGTTTAATTTAACAGGGATACAAAGGCATTAACAAATAAATGAATGGATGGATATATTTTTAATAACCAGGGAATATGTATACATAGTACAAAAGTTGAAAAGTATAAAAGAACATACAAAGTATTTTTTCAAACTGTGGTTTCCAGTAATCCAGTAATCCAGATTCCCTCCCTAAAGGGTCTAACAGAGATATATTAGGCATAGGTTAGAAACTGCCATAACCAAGAGATCCCAAAATAAGGCACACAAGCAAAACAGAAGTTTGTCTCTCTCATGTAACAGTCTAGAAGTACATGGTCCAGGCTGGCAGGTGGCTCTGCTCCATAAAAATCGTCCAGGAACCAGGTGCCTTCAATTTTGCTGCTCTGCCATCCCTTTTGGTATTGTGCATGGTGGAAACTAACTTACTGCCGCATCTGTACTCCAGCACATGGGAAGGGAAAGAGACGACATGGAGGGCAAACAATTTCTTTTCAAGCAAATGATGCATCCTCTCTGCTCCTATTCCACTGGCGAGAACTTTGTCACATGGCCAAGCCTAGCTGCAAGGGAGGCTGGGATATATAGTCTTTAGCTAGTTGTCCATAAGCCCAGCTGAAAATGCAGAAGAAGAGAACTGATTTTGCAGCTATGGTGTCTGAAAGTAAGAATCAGTTCTTTCACAATGTGGCAGTGGTGCCAACTGGTTTATGAATCACTGAATCTGTCCCAGCGCTGAATTGTGATGTCTGGTGTATCACAACTAGATCCCTCCAAAATACCAGGGAATAAAGTAAATGGCAGTCAATAGAGGCCTGATGCTTCAATTCCTTTAATTTCTAGATCATCTGTCCTCTTTAACCCATTCTTTTATTTTTCTTATCTTTGAATCTCTAAGACTGGGGCTTGATAATCTGGAGGTCACTGGCAATCTTCCTTCTCCACTACAACACTGGGCAGAGTTAATCTTTTAAAGTTGTGAAGTAGGTGAAATTTATTTTTGGTGATCTCAGCTTTCTTTACCCTTCTTCCCTGAGCATATAATACTCAGGGTGCCCTGACCATTCAGAGCCCCACACCTTGGGGCTCACAGGACTGCTCACCATGTAAGCCTGCGGCTACAAAATTCTCTCTTCTTTTCTCACTGAACGACTCCTTTAGTGCTCCACCTCAAGCTGGTTGATAGGGCTGGGAAGTGGGGGACAGAGAGGAGGTTTAAGAAGTGGTTGAAATGTTGCCACTTGTGAAAAAAACTCAATTTGATTAGGTAGAACTGTCGCCTTACCTAGTTTAGAAGGACTAGATTTGTCTTACAGTCTGAAGAACAACAACAAAAAAATGTCTAAATTGCAGAGGTACACATTGGTATTTATGGAGAAACATTTCCTAATATCATTTTTGTAAATTTTCACTTCTTTTCTGCAAAGAGTGTTGCACTATGGAAACAATCAAGTAGACTAACTTTCCCTCATCTCCCTTCCTATGGTCATTTTGGTGTCACTGGCAAGTCAGCTGAAGCCATCTTAGAGACTTTGCTTTCAGATTGAGATAACATGATGATTAGTACTACCATTTCTCACTGTAAACCTTTATTACAAGAGTTGGTTTGGTGATAAGTAAGTTGATTATTGCTATCTTTAGTTTTCTTAATTTGTTGTAAGAATATTTAATATTTTAAAAAATTTCTGCAACTATTAAAAGATTCCAAAAAGAGAACTAGTAATTGGCCAATACTTGACCAAGACTCAATAACTGACGAATTATTCAAATAGTGCTTCCCAGATGACAGCACTGGTAGAAAATACTAATATTTGTACAGCACACTGATGTAAGCTGGAGCCAACTAGCCTGGAGGCTCTGTCTGCATCTGGCCTCACCTAGCTGCCCCAAAGCTTGCTTGAGGATCATTATCTTAGCATTCCCCATTCACTGGGCAGCCTGGTTGGAGAGGGCTTATCTAAAATGCTGCTGTTCAAAATGTGGTCTCCACATCAGCAGCACCTGGGAATTTGTTAGAAATTCAGAATTGCAGGCTCTATCCCAATTTACTAAATCTGAATCTGCGTTTTCATAAGATTCCCAGGTGATTTACGTGCATGTTAAAATTTGAGGGCACTGATCTAGAAAATAGAGGGTAATATTACTAGACGGGAGATTGCACTTACTGGTCATTAACAAAACAGCAAATCTTTAAAATGTTTTTTTTTCCCAGAAGTTGTACTAAAATGGCCTAGGATCTGAGGTTTGAGAACTGAGCTATAATTAAGCTATAACTTTTCTGTCATCATGGAGCATCTCTAGTATGTATGTATATGCATATATACACATATACACAAATATATATAAGATTTTTCAGCATTCTATAAATGTGTAGCACAAAATGTGTGGTCTACTTTGACCAAATTTTCAATGTCTTTAGGTGAGTGTGGAGGATAAGGGGGATTACAGCTAACAGCCATTTCATCTTCCTTCAAGCTTCAAGTATGCTTCCCGTACTGCAGAGACTGGTAGCAAAAAATCACATCCTCCAGATTCTCTTGCAGCTATTATTATGCAAGTACTTAGAATTCTACGACCAGATGCTTCCACTTAAGATCTGGCAGTCTGTTTCTCTGATAGGCATGGTTGTGGCGGGATTTTTTTTTTTCTTCCGTAGCAGAGGTACAAGAGGTCCCATTGTTCAGTCATTAGCTTCATGAACATCAGGAAGCACGAGGTGGTGCATCCATCTTGCTGGTTCAGATTACAGTTGGTATGGCGTGATTCTGGAGCTGGCTATGGAAGTGGCAGCTTCTTGATCCTGGTGGCTTCCAGACAATGGCTTTGGTGGTGTAGTTCTGAAGCTGTCAGGTTCTCAGTGAGGAATAGCACAACTCTTTTGGTATCCTAGTTCTGACGTGTGGTTTTCAGAATCACTCCATTAATACTTTCAACTATTCTTTAAGTATTTTAATTCTTCCAGCTTAAACTAATTGGAGTGGATTCTGTTTCTGCAACTGAACTTTGACTGATATAGTCTCCTCTATCTGTTTTCAGGACCACTCATGTATTCACTGATTTATTTGGCAATTATTTACTGAGGGCTTTATCTGAACAGGTGTTGAGAGAGAGACACATTTTTATAGTTTTAGTTTGCACAAACTATATGTTGCTTTAAAAATTATATTCCTAGGAAAGTAGTTCCATCCAAATAGGGCAGAAAAATTAAAAGTTCCATTTTCAGTCACCCTCGATGGTTCACATGTCCTCACTAGCATAGTGAAAAGAAGATAGGAATTTAGAGACAAAAGATTGGTCTTAAAAGATTAGAACTTCATCTGCCAAATGGAGACAGTAAAGACCTGCCCTCTCCACCTCCTAAGGCTTCTGTGAGAATCCAATGAGGCAATGTATGTGACACTGCTTTGTACATAGTAAAGTGCTGCATGGTGCTAGTTATTTATTTATAAGTAGTAATATGAGTAACTTTATCACAGTTTCCAACATTGGATGCTTATGATACCACCTTCAAAGAAAACCATTTTTGTTTGCCTAATTCTCAATTCAGCGAAAATTCTGATTTTCATATAATGCTGTTCTCGAAGACAAATCAGAGAGTGACTACACACTTTGTGAAAGGAATTTTCACTTTTGAAAAATATTTACATTAGGAAATCTTTCATTAAATATGCCTTTCTCACATTTAATACAATTGATTTATAAAATTAAATCATACACATTTTGTTACATCCAGTGCACAAAATGAGCTATTAGTTGTTTGAAACATGGAATTATATTTTAAAAGTGATCTCATTTCAAATATGAGTGAGGAGCAAATCAAACTGTACGTTAGTCTTTGAGACACAAGCATAGAAATAATTTCAAAATTTACATGCTTTGTTTTATGTGCTTCTTTTTCTTGAGCTATGAGAAAGAGAAGCTTAATTCAGACTAACAAATGTCTAGTCAGTGCCTATGGTGTACTAGGCAACGTTGTAGGTGATAAAGACACACAGACGAATGAAATGCATTCACCTCTAAGCTGCAGTTCAGTCCAGCACTGTCCAAAGCAGCAGCCAGTTGTTTATGTGGCTACTGATCACTTAAAGTATGGCTAGTGTGACTCAGAAACTGAATTTTACGTTTCATTTAATTCTAATTAATCTAAATGTAAATAGCCATATGTGACTAATGGCCACTTTTTTGGACACACAGGTCTAGGTCAAACCCAATAGCTGACTTATGGTTACCAAAGGAAGGATGCATAGGCAAAACACTTTCTTCTTCTTTTTTTTTTGCCGAGGAAGATTCACCCTGAGCTAACATCTGTGCCAATCTTCCTCTTTTTCATTTAGTATGTGGGCCACCAGAACAGCATGGCCACTAACAGAGCAGTGTAGGTCCATGACCCAGAACCTAACCCAGGCTGCTGAAGCAGAGCACGCTGAACTTAACTGTTAGGCCACCAGGGCTGACGCTCTTCTGGCTTAAAATAAAGGTGGCCTATTATTTTCCGGTCTTAGAAGTGGAGGGTGGGGAAAACACTGCTATGGTTTGGGAAAGTAAATAGAAACAAGAGAAACAATTATACAATTCCGTTTATAGTCTGTTCTATTTGATTCTATTGTCCCCTAACATATTCAGAATGCAAAGATGTTGCTGGGCCAAGAAAGCCGAAGACAGCAAAGCCCAAAAACCAAGGTCTAAAACACCTAGTTTGTGTGTTGTCTTCAGCGTTCCTTGTCATTTTATAGTGGTCTCAGCATCAAAGATCAGGAGAGATGAATGAGCGAATTCATAACTTGCTTACCAAGGAAGCCTCCTTGATGGGATGAGGTGGGCTGTTTCCAAGATATTTTTATTTTGCTCAAATTAAAAAAGACAGAAAAGAAGAATTGAGAGCTCAAAGGGGAGCAACTACTTGTTAATTTTGTTTTATCTATATTTTCATATGCAAGATTAATTTACTTTGATAAATTCAATTTACTCTCAATTGTGGACAGAAATGCTATGATTTTACTCTTTTATTTATTAGAAGTATGTTTAAAGATGTCTAAAACACTATCAATTCACATGTGTCAGAGAGAAAAGTGAAAATAATTTAAATACTATTTCTAAAACTAAGGGTAAGTAGCTGTAACTGATAACTAGAATCTGAATTTTACCTGTCATTATCTGGTATATGAGCCAGTCCTTCTAAGGTCAATCCACTTTATTTTTGTAGGCTTATTACAAATTATTTTAATTTTCTTAAAGAGGCCAAACATGGTGGCAGTTCTAGCCCCCAAAGCGGATGTGCATGAAGACAGTATCTGAAAGAGAATACCACTGTGGTTACACTTGACTGCACAGTGAGCTAATAGTGCTCGAGGCACTTCCTGCAGGGCGCATCCTCTTGGAACAGTGTTGGTGGTTTCTTTTCACCATAATTAACCAAATGTGGATGGAATCAAAGGAGCTAGTTTGGGTAAGAGCACCACAGGGCTCTTTTTTGGTGATCTCTGTCAAACAAGAAAGGGGTATCATCACAAGTAGTATACTCTGGATTGGACAAAGTTTCACAGGAACAAATTGATTTTTCTCTGCCTGGACTTTGGTCCAAGCTGGATTTGATGTTAAATATGTCTCCATTAAAATATACTCCTACAGTTCCAATTCTTTAGAAATGTGGCTCACAAGTAAGGTGTGCACAAAGGTTTAATTTTATTTTTTGCAGGAGCTGAAGCAGGAAACAAAAGTTTTGTATATTCAGTGAAATAGCAGCAATATTGGAAATTGAGTTTGGGTATGAAAAGCTTATAATTTGCATCTCTAGTTGTTCAAATCATGCATCCATCAGAAAAGTGACACTTTTCTCATGATTTCTGGGCCTTTTCTATAGAAATGAAATTTTAAAATGAACATGAAAACATTCATTATATTTGTAATTTCCTATGAAAGCTAAGTGAATTTCCTTATAACAATGAAAATGGTGAAAACTATAATCTATTCATCCCTTCCCAGAATTTCTACTGTATAACCCCTGGTAGAGATTACAGAATAAATTAGTATTATGGTAAGTGACTGTAAATTTGATCTATATGCTCATGGCAGTAAATAACACAATAATTAAATTACCATTCTTCATGCTGAAGAGTATGAGATTTGGAATCACATTGCTTCGGTTCCAATTCTGGCTCTCTAGCTTACTGTCAACCTCTTCTAGACTGTTTCTCTAATTGTACAATGGGCATAGTATAGTAATAACGCCTCTGTTAGAGGGTTTCTGTTAGAATTTATTGACATGACACTTGCAGTGGTTAGCACAGTGCCTGGCACATTATAAGTGGCTGTTGTTATTACTACATGTATATCGTATGTGCCTTGTAGCCAATCTCTTGGGTATGGACTTTGTTTCCTCAACTTGACTGTCAGCTTGAGAATGCAGGGACCAGCTCATATAGTTTTCTACTCCCTACGTCACCTAGCACAATGTCTTATAAATTACATAGGTCAGCAATGAGATTTAAAACTAAATGGCAATTTGGGGCTAGATTATAAAGGACCTCGACTCTCAGTTTCCCCAGGCCTGCCCTGCACCTGTCTCCTACTCTAGTATGCCAAATCCCCTTTGAGTTGTGGCAATGGGAGCTCATGGCTGCTGTCTACCCATCAACAGGAGCCAATCCAATCAAGCACTCAGACAACTGGCCAAAGGCCTGAGGCTATATGTAGTGCAAAAGAAATTCCAGATTGAATTAAATAACTGATTTATTATTTTCACGGCATTTAGAAGCTGTTTTTGAGTTTCTTAGGCATTTCTGGCTACCAGGCAGTGGGTTAATTTCTTTATCTCATCTAAGTTAAATCATGCAGAATATAATTTATGCCCTTCTTCTTTAGCTCTTCTCCTGGTATAGTCATGAGCTAGTTAGCATTTTCCAAATCAAAGAACCTACTGTCACTGTCACTGTCTGAACAACTCATCTGCAACAAGCTCAAAGGTCACTCATGGTCAACGTCCTGACCTATGTCCTTTAAACATGCTTCTTAAGTTTTATTTCTTCAGTTTTTCTACTTAACAGTTTGATTTGAGCTATTCGAAAAAAGAACTAAGTTTAATAACTGGTACATATTGACTTCTACCTACTGTTTGTGAAGTAAATGCTGAGTACAACAGCAAGGTTCCACAACGCTGGGTTTCCTTACCAACTGGTGTGAGAGTTGCATTTTAACCTGGTATAATTCATAGGTTGGATGTAGGCTTCGAAAATTCAAAATACTTTCACCATTACACTAAATATTTGGAGAGGTTTCTAAGGCCTTCCAGCTCCTCTCATTCTTTCTAACGCTTTTCCTCATCTGTAGCCAGCTCTGAGCTCCGTCTCTGATATTTCTTCAGTCCATTTCCATTTTATCTTAATTTAAACAATAAATTTCTAATTGATTTTTAGTTCTATTTTGTCAGTGTACATCTGCAGCCACACCCAGATTTGATTATAGCTGTATGGTGTTGCGAAGAAGGTTGCAACTGAATTTCAAAATGACACGCAGTATAAATTATAAAGTACAAAACAATGTATGTTAAAGCATTGTCAGTAATAAATAAAAATGGCTTTTCTGGAGGAAATAGCTTTGGAAAGGAAAGAGAAGTAGGCTGGGGGAGGAAACAAACCACACTGTTAAGAAAGGAAAAGCCACATTTAGGGAAGCATTTGAGGGGTGAGGACAACGGAAACACTTAAAGGACTCGATCCTAGGCAATCCTCCAAGGATTAAGTCATAGAGGGCAGTTAGGTTGCGGTTAGATTTACCAGTTTCTCTCCTGAAAGATATACTGGACCTTTATTTCCCAAGGACCACTCATTCAGCATCGCTGAGCACCTAAATAGTGCCGGGGACTGAACACGAACTGGTTTTGCAAAGATGAAAAGGGCACACACAGTTCCTGTCTTCAAGTGCTCCTAGTCTTTAAAACAGGACATCCTAAGAGGTAGGCAAGGGTCCTGCTGCAAAAAAGAAAGTAGCAACTAAAGCTTGGAAGAGTCCTCAGGGCTCCACAGAGGAAGTGAGCAGTGGTCCGAAGGACAAACAGAATTTCGATAAGGCTTTCGTATCTTTCAAAAACAAATGATGTGAAATAGATTGTCCAGAAGAGAAAGGGTTGGGATGAAGGATGAGATTTTTATACGGAAGGTTTAAAACACATTTAACTGGAACAGGGACTTACATAGACAAGTCCCCTATAATTGTCAGAAAAGAAGGGTCCAGATGAGAAATGAGCGCTAACTGATCTAGCATTCGCCCGTGTGGAGCGTCTTCTTCAGACTTGCACCTTGCTGCATTCAGTAAATGTTCACTGCTGTTCTCGAATATCTAGTTAGGGGCAGGGTGAGAGTCCACGCACTTCTACCAGATTTTGCACACTACAGGGAGAGAAGTCTCCTTTCACGGTGGCAAACCCCTTTTCCCCTCACTCCCTGCAGTTTTAGGGTTGTGTGAGGTGTACCTGCAGGGATTTTAGAGGTTTTTCTCCTCCTCTTTTGAAGAGAAGTAAGAAAAGCATTTAAATTAGCGGGAGGGCGGTTAACACCCGCAGCCCCGGCCCAGTGCACGCCTCATCGCCCGCCCGGCCTCCCTCGGCGCCCCGCCTCGGAGTAGCCTAACAGCGCTAACTGCCGCGGGCTAGCAACGGCCCTTCGGCGGCTCGCGACGGGCGTTGCGCGGCCGGGACTCACAGGCCAGCGGCGAGTTCCGAAGGCGCAGGGCTGGGGGCTAGGCCGGGCCGTGGGCGGCTTTTGACGAACAGCCGTTACAGCCAATTGAAAGCCTGGTCGACTTTTCTCCCTGCCAATAGGGAGCGAGGCCCAGGCTGGGGGGGCGCTTCCCGGGGGCTGCGGCTGGATTCGATCCTGCGCGGCGGCGGAGAAGGCGGGGGCGGAGGCTCGCCCGGGCGACAGGGAGTGGATTAGGGGAGGAGGGAAGACCGGAAGCCACGGTCGCGTCCCCATCCTTACATTCGCTCTCCTGGGCTGGCAACGGAGACGGAGGAGGGAGAGGCTGAATGTTGGCTCCGTGATAAAGGGAGCGGCCGCTCCGGAGCCTCCTCCCGGGGCGCTCCCCTCATCCCGCCCGCCCTCCGCGCTCACCGGCTCCTAGGCGCGCCATCCCAGCGGACCGGCCGGCCGGCCGGCAGACGTTTGCTGAAGAGGCACTGCCCGCGGCGGGGACTGGCCCGCGGCGTCCGAGGCCCGCGCCGCGCCGCCACCCCCACCCGCCTGCTCGCTGGTCCCTCTGGCCGCCGCCATGTCCTCCTCCTCATCCTCCCCCAGGGAGACGTACGAGGAGGACCGGGAGTACGAGAGCCAGGCCAAGCGCCTCAAGACTGAGGAAGGGGAGATCGACTACTCGGCCGAGGAAGGCGAGAACCGCCGGGAAGCGACGCCCCGGGGCGGGGGCGATGGCGGCGGCGGCGGCGGCCGGACCTTCTCGCAGCCGGTAACAAAGCGCGGCGCCCCGGCCGCCGTGCCTGGCGGTTCCCCGGGAAGCAGGGCCCGGCGGCGGGACTCGGCCCAGGGGCCTCCCGCCCGCCTCCTTTCCCTTTCCCGCCGCGCTGACCCGGTCGGGAAGCGCCGGCTCTTCTTTTCGGGGCTTTTAATCTTCGCCCTACCTGTTCCCCGCATCCCGCCCGCGAATCCGGCCCCGGCCTGGCCGTAGGCCCCGCCGCGAGTCGGCTGCCGGCCCTGAACTTGGGGAGGGTCTCGGGGCGGGGGCGGCGGGGAGGCGTTGCTTCCTCTCGGCCGGGCTGCGGTGCGCGAGTCGCTCTTTGTTAGTGAAGTCCTGCGGCCGCCGGCCGGCGTCGGGCCGACCCTCGAGTCCCGCTGCCCGCGGCATCCACGCGCAGGGCGCGATCGCGGGCTGGTGGCGTCGGTTCCGCCCGGGGCTCTCTCCGCCCGGGTCCTGAGGAGAGCCGGGGCTGAATGACAGATTACGCCCGGGGCTTCCCCCCCTAGTTCCCCTGAAGGTTTAATTAAAAATGTTTTTCGTCTCGGCAGGCATGGCGTGCATGCTTTGCTACCCAGTTTCGTGATTATGGCTCAGGACAGTTTTTAGCTCTTCGGTTAGAAAAAAACCATGTTAGGAAGTGTTAGCACACTCCTGCTCCCAGGTAAAACAAACCTTAAAGTTCCCTCCGTTGTTCATTGACAGTTTGTTCCACATTTGCACCGCGAAAAGAGGAACGGAACTCAGGACTGCATTAAACACACGTTCCTAGATTCTTGTTTCATCAAATATGTTAGCTGGAGGCAGAAGGAATGTGAAAGGCGTTTTGTCCACAGCAATTAGTAACTCAGCTTCAGTTAGATGGAGACTTTAAGGAAAGCAGACGTTTTTGCCCTTTTTTGGTGCACTTAAGCTGTCTTAATGACTTAGACGTTCTTTAAACATTTAACACATTTTGTGATTTTTTTTTAAAGAAAGCTTTACCCGAAATTGTACACATGTATTCTATTATTAGATTAAAATGTTTCTCATCTTTTTTAAGAGGCAAGCCTTTTAGCTCTTGTTTGCATTTTTATGTAAAAGATTCTGGTCAGTAGTCCCCAGCGTTCGAGTTTTCAAATACTATACTGTGACAGATCAGGTTGCAACACATTTGAAAAGGAACTTGTTCTTCCGCTAAATAAACTCGTTTCCTCACGGTTAGATAATACTTTTGATCTTAGTGTCTGGCTATTTGGAATATTCAGAATGTAACTTGGAAGTGTGAAAAAGGGAAGTGCATTTCTCTTAGGAAGTTTCAGTTCAAAGCCAACTCCATTGTGGAAATTGGAAACAGGAATATTATAACTGATATTTAGATGTATGGGATCAGTGTATTTCTTTTGCCAAAAGTCTTGCTTGAGTTTTCCTGCAGCAGCATGAAATGTCTTCCATTAAGTGTGTTAAAAAAATACTTTAGTTCATAAAAATTTCTTTTGAAGACGTTAAACATTAGGCCAGTAGTATTATTTTGGATGTTGGGAAGAAATAATGTAATTAATATATCAAAAGTGTATTGTATGCAGCAGTGGAAATAGCACTGGGCCAGGGCTTGGGGAAGAGTCAGGAGTCTTAGCTAGCATACAATCTGTGTGACCTTGGGAAAGTCACTTAACAACTTACTGTGAGTTCTCTTAGTCTGTAAAATGTGAAAGTTGAGCTGCATGCCTTCCATACCGGAAGTTGTAGTTCAGTGATTAATGTAATGCAGCTTTTAAATTACCCAGGCAGGAACTAATATATATATAGATTGAGTTACAAATTTTAGTTTTTGTTTATCTTACTGCTGTTATGTTTCTCAGAGGGTGAATTGCTTTAATTAACAACAGAACCAATATTGCATGGCAAAAATCTAATAAAGGCTTATTTATCCTGTTTTTAAACATTTTTCTTCCTGTAAGTTTTGGTAGTATTTTGAAATCATTGCAACTATGGAAACCTGTGCATAATAAAATTCTATTAGGATAGGAATTCCCTGGATAGTTTACTGTCTAGTGCATCATCATCCAGAAATATGGTTATTCAAGTAACTGAAAAGGGTTTGGCTCAACCTTGTGGTCCTTCAGCCCAGTCAGGGAAGCAAAACGTTTGGGTCAAACTGTTAAAAGTAAATGCAAATTAGGTACAATGATGGGCGATCTTTTCAAGTCTAGTTGGAAGTTAGTAAAGTGTAAAGTGAGACTTCAAAGATTTACATTGTTTGGCTTTTCATAATTAAGCTTTCGTGAGTGCTTTAATAATATATTAACTGGATTTAAAGAGGAAAGTATTTAAGAAAAAGTGTTTCTATAAATACTCCTAATTTAAAGATGAATCAATCATGTGAATGATCATATTGTTTTTAAGGTGTAAAGAGAAATGAGTTAGTGTTTGGGTATGAGAAATAAAACACTCTTCAAATTTGTATCTCCTGGCACTTATTTTGAAGAGCAAAAAGTTGCAGTGTTTCAGTTTCATTGGTCTGCATTGTTGAACAAACCTTGATTATGGAGGTTGGTGCTGTGTGTTATACAGTTACTTTATTCTTATGGAGTAAATGATGCTCTTTAAATTTAGCAGGCATGACCTTCAAGATCATATAATAGTAAATTTCTGTATCTGCTTTTAAGAAAACAGCTCAACTTCAAAATATTAGGGTTTCACTTGGCAAAACCAATTGAGAAATTGAATTGGAAGGTTACCTAGAAAAAAATCTGCTTTTAAAAAGACTGATATCAATAAAAATTTATGGGGTGCTAATTCATTTCGGAGACTTTCAAGTCTTTCTTTTACTCTATTCTGCTAGTGAGAAACAGGCAGATCAAAGATTGTTAAACTGGTTTGTTTGCTGATGAGGTGAAAATTTAGGTTTCTCGACTTTTAATAAATAGACTTGTAAGATGGCAAATGCCAAGATAAAAAAGGAGATCCTAGGATTTCCAAACAAAAGAATATACATTATGTAGAAAATGTAGTTTAGGGACTGGCCCTGTGGCTGAGTGGTTAAGTTCTCGCCCTCTGCTTTGGCAGCCCAGGGTTTCACCAGTTAGAATCCTGGGCGTGGAGATGGCACCACTTGTCAAGCCATGCTGAGGCGGCGTCCCACATGCCACAACTAGAAGCACCCACAACTAAAAATACACAACTCTGTACTGGGGGGGGCTTTGGGAGAAAAAGGAAAAATAAAATCTTTAAAAAAAAAAAAGAATGTAGTTTGAATTTAAGATACACTATTGTACTTCAATGGTCTAAATTACAGAGATGATAGGAATATTATGATGGCTTATTGGATGAGTATGGGATGGAAGATGGGATGAGGTCACTTAGTTAGTTTAGCTCCCACAGGAAATGTTTAGAGACCGTGACAGTGAGTATAGTAACTACACTTTGGGGAATAAAAAAGTTCAAGGATGTGTGCCCTGGAGGTAAGTGCCAGAGCCTTGAGGCTTTTATAGCAGTAATATCCTATGTCTCCTTTAGCTAAGCTGGTACAGTAGAGTGAGGATTTTCAGGCCTTGTTTTGGGAAAGAAATGAAAAGTAGTAGGTTTACCTATCTTTTGGTTTTAACAAGTGACTATGTTTCTTCATGTTAGTACGTGTAGTGAAAAGAGCTGTCAGTAGAGCCATAAGTCCAACCAAGGCAGGTATCTTGGCTCTCCTGCTAACATGCTTTGTGACTTAACCTCTCTGGAACTCAACTTGCTGCCTATCACATGAGATGGTTGGATTAGATGATTGCTGTGATCTCTTAACTCATTAAAAAATAATACTTGAGCCCCTACCATGTGCTAGGTGCTGTTCTTAGTGATGGGGCTATAATAGTAAAAAAATTACATATCTAAAAATCTTTGATTATGTGTCATTTATTCCTTTTTTTTTTTTCACTCTACGAGGTTGAATACAACTTTCGAAGCTTGTAGTTGCAGCCATAGCAACAACTCAGATGAACCTAAACAAAACAAAAAGTGGGCAGAGGTAGGGAATTAATTGCCCCATATAACTGGGAAAGCAAAGTTGTGGCACTAGTTTCAGGCATGGCTGGATTCAGGGATTTAGATTATGTCACAGGCACTTGATTCTGTCTCTTTCCATGTTTCAGCTCTGTTTCCTTTATGTGGTGATAAAGCTAGGCTTACATTCTTATAGCTAACAAATAAAGAGAACACTTTCTTTCCCCCAGTGATTTACCATCTTTATCCCCTCTCATCAACCATTGTTATCTCCCCCTCCCACCAGCTGATCACTGGGCTTCCTCTGAAGTTGGGGAGAAATGACTATGTGATTGAGAATACCAAGGGAATAATATGGACTTGAGGAGTTTTTCTTTATCTTGCTTTCTTTTGTGTATATGTGTGTGTGTGTTTAACCAGAAGGAGGAGGAAGGGGTTCCGGGTAGGCAAAACCAAAAGATTTCTACTACATGAGCAAAAAAATAAAGATTATTTTTTAAAAAGTTATTTGAATCACATGGCTATTTTTAATCTTTGCTCTGTAATGTGATCAAATGTACCTAAAAACTTTGGATAGGAAAATTAAGGGGTTTCCCGTATTTTGGATCTGGTGTATTATTTCTTTAAAAAAAGAAAGAGACCAAGTAAAGAAATAGTGACTGGTTAAGTTAGTAAGAGAAAATAGGTAGTTAATTCTAAGCATAGTGTGAGTTAAAAAATATTTGCAGCTTCCCCTTAAACTACTTTGTTCTTGGTTTATATCAAGTATCCAAAATAAAAGGATAATCTTAAATATCTGGAAATACTGTATTCATTTCTTGGTACTACGTTCATAAATTCTAATGTATCCAGAGAAAGATTACCAGAGGAGGGCACTTGAAATCACACCGTCTGAGGAATGACAGAAGAATCTGGGCGATATTTAGCCTGAAGGGTAAAGTTAGGTGTGATTTAAGAAATCGTTACAAATAACTGGACGGTTATCATGAAGAAGAGGGAAAGGTAGATAAAGGTAGGGAGTGCCAACTAGCATTTATTGAACCCTTGTTCAATAACTACATCTAGCGCTGTGCTACACATTTAATATTTGTTGTTCCCTTTTTTTATTGTAATCTTACATGATAAGGATTTTGGTTTTTTTCTTCTTTTTTTTTAATAGTGAGACTGAGGCTCAGAAAGGTTAAGTAGTTATCACTGAGCCAGTAGATGTCCAAAGATTCAAAAGCTGGTCTGATTTCAAAGGCTGTTTTGGATAGGAAACTACAGGGAGACACATTTGGGTGCATATTGTGAAGAATTTTCTAAAAATATAATGGATTGTCTGATGAAGTAGTATGTTTCCTGTCATTGGAGGTATTTGAGGAGAGGCTAGATAATCACTTGGCAGAGGGTCTGTGTGTGTTTGGTGTTGGATGAATTACTGAATTTGAGGCTCGTCTTTTTTAATCCCATAATTATAGGAGGGCAGAAAAGGTCGTTCAGTGACTGTTGAGCACATGTCCATGGAGACCTTGGGAAAACAAAAAAGCCTAAGGACATTGTGCCTACCCTTTGTGAGTTTTCAGTTAAATTGTTGCTTTACTATATGTAGAGATGTTAATGGGACTTCTCAGTCCTCAAAGAGAAGCTGCATTTATGTTCTGCTGAACTAACTTCCTTTTCAGTAGAGCCAGGTCTTCAATCTGCAATAGTCAAAATTAGTACTTAAGTTTGGTATTCTTAGAGTTTGTCCTTGAGAAAGCCTTTGAGGGGCTGGGAGTTTAGAACAGTTATGACGGAACTGGTCTGTAGCCTGCAGTAGGGACTAATAATGCCTTCATTATAGTTGACCCAGTTTACATGAAGAAGGGATTGAGTAATTAAAAAAGAAAAAGTGAACATAAATTGCAGGCATGAGTTCATTTGCTAGGTACTCATGTGGAATATTGTTTCTAGTCTTCTGATAAGTAGACCAGGAGAGAGGCTAGCTAACTGAACGTTTGAAATGGAAAGCATTTGGGCTTCTGTATGAGAAAGGATTAAAAAAAGAAAATTATTAAGCTGGAGAAGAGATGATGAAAGTATTAATATATGGAGAGGGTAAACAATACTGATTTGTTCACTAATTTAGAAATCAGATGCATAATATGATGCTTAGAAGAGGAAATTTTAGGGTAGGTAAAAGAAGCTCTACCAGTGATTTCAGATTTCATGTCACCAGTATATAGTATAGGTAGAGATAAGAAAATATTGATTTAAGAAAAGCAGTAGTATTTGGGGGGGGGAATCAGGTGGTGAAAATATGGTTTGAACAGATATCTTTAATATATCAGTTTTATATTTGGAAACAACCCTAGGTGGTTGTTTTTTAAATAAAATAGAGAAAGGATGAGAAATTTTTTAAGTTCAAGAAAAAGGGACATAATTTAAAGATAGAGAAATATCAAGGTAGATAAACTCATGAATGGCAGGGAAATATGGGTATGGGATATGTTTTCAGCCTTGAGGTTAAGATAATTATATGTTCTCCCAAATACCACATTGATTGCATTAAACATCTTCCAGCTTTTAAAGAATGACTTAAGTCTCCATCTTTTCCATTTAGGAAATATGATTAACTAATAACATGTTAAAGTCAGATCTTTTGGGGGATTTTTAAATTGGTCCTGTGATCCATTTTTTAATGAGAAGACCAATTTGAAAAATAGTCATGTCTTTTAGCAGTATATTCAAGATGGTGGTTATCCATGATGGGAAGGGAGGTAGGAGGAAGAAATGTCTTCAACTGATAGTGTTTTGTTTATTAAACTGGGTGGTGAATTAATGAATATTTTTTATATTGTTTTTCATATCTTTTTGCAGGTCTTAATTATATAATAAAATAATTTCCCAACTTTTTATTATGTAAAATGTTCAAATATGTATGTCCTTCACCTGGATTCATTAGTTTTTCACATTTTGCCATTTGGGAGTTTATCTCTATATGTGTATATCTATATTTGTATACATTCTTTTTTCCCTAAACTATTTGAAAGTGAGTTGCAGACATCACGTAACAATTCATCACTAAACATCCCAGCTTTCCTAAGAATAAGGATATTCTTTTCTAAGACAGTAAATAATTCCATTATATAATCTAATATCCTATCTGTATTTAAATTTCTTTAATTGTCCCTAAAATGTCTTATAAAAGCATTTTTTATCTATTGTAAAATGAAGACTCACATATTGCATTTGGTTGTTGTCTCTCTTTAGTCCGAATCTGAAATCTTCCTTCCACTATTTTTTGATACTTTTTCAAGAGTCCAGGCCAATCTAGTTTTCTTTTGCACTTTTACCTTTGCCAAATGATTTCTAAGGATCAACCGAGACAACTGTCATTTCTTGCAGTTTATTTTTGTCTAATTATTTTTAATGTAAAACTTGTTATTTATACTTTAAAGGTAGGCTCTAAATTAGGTTTTTAGGCATTATTTAGAGCTCTTTTCCTGCGTTATTGTCGTCCAGTTACGTTTAAGAGGTTAATGATGCTAATACATATTTAGTTGTTGAGTTTCACCCAGGCAAAGAGTCTCATTTGTTAAGGTGTCTAATAGAGTGAGTGTTGGTTTACATAGGGTACAATCAGAATGATTTGTTTTAAACTTAGTAGCATATAATGAGTATCAATTTAACCATAGAAAAGACTCAGCATAAACAATTCAAATGAAATCTCAAGGATTGAATTAATATTTGCAAAGGACTGAATTATTTCTTGGATTCGACAGTAGTGGAAGAGTAGTCCCCTGGTTACTTTTTATGTTAAATCACTTCTTTTCTTTAAACTCTGACATAATTTTTTATTGGCAGGGTACAAGACATATTTTTCTAATAGTTTTTATAATAAAGAAAAATTGATGAGTTTTTAAAAAATAGCCATGAAAAAGGGATTTAATTTTCTTAAAACGATTCTTAAGTTGTTTGGTTTTTTTTTTTTTGGTGAGAAAGATTGTCCCTGAGCTAACATCTGTTGCCAGTTTCTTTTTGCTTGAGGAAGATTGTCACTGAGCTAACATCTGTGCCAATCTTTATGTTTTTTTTTTTTTTGTCTGTGGGACGCTGCCACAGCATGGCTTGATGAACAGTGTGTAGGTCTGTGCCCAGGATCTGAACCTGTGAACCCTGGGGTGCTGAAGTGGAGTGCGTGAACTTAACCACTATGCCTCTGGGCTGGCCGCAAAATGATTCTGAAGTTTTTGGTTTTTTTAAACAATTTTTTAAAAATTTATTTTATGTTTTAAGATTTCATTTTTCCTTTTTCTCTCCACCCCCTGGTACATAGTTGTATATTTTTAGTTGTGGGTCCTTCTAGTTGTCACATGTGGGATGCCGCCTCAGCATGGCTTGATGAGTGGTGGCATGTCCGCACCCAGGATCTGAACCAGTGAAACCCTGGGCCACTGAAGCACAGTGCGCCAACTTAACCCTTGGCCACGGGGCCAGCCCCGGATTCTTAAATTTTAATAATAAAACATTAGTGCTTTTAGATTAGTCTGTTTGTAGGAGGAAAAAAAACCTTTCATGTAATGGATTTTTTTCTTTTTTCTCCCCAAAGCCCCCTGGTATGTAGTTGTGGATCCTTCTAGTTGTGGCATGTGGGACACCGCCTCAGCATGGCCTGATGAGTGGTGCCATGTCCGTGCCCAGGATTCAAATTGGCGAAACCCTGGGCCACTGAAGCAAAGCTCGTGAACTTAACCACTCGACCGAGGGACTGGTCCCTGGATTTAAAAAACATATATATGTGAATTGTACACGGAAGTCATTTCTGAAGTGATGCAAGGGAGTTGCCCAGTGGCTAATTGTAAATATAGATCTTTGTCTTAATAGAACTTGAATAAGTAAATGAGAGAAGTGTTTTCATCTTCAAACGTAGTCCCGGGGCTGCCCCGGGGGTGCAGTGGTTAAGTGCGCACGTTCCGCTTCTCGGTGGCCTGGGGTTTGCCAGTTTGGATCCTGGGTGCGGACATGGCACCGCTTGGCATGCTGTGGTAGGCATCCCACATAGAAAGTAGAGGAAGATGGGCATGGATGTTAGCTCAGGGCCAGTCTTCCTCAGCAAAAAAGAGGAGGACTGGCAGTAGTAAGCTCAGGGTTAATCCTCCTCAAAAAAAAAAAAAATCCCGAAAAAAACCTGTAGTCCCTTTTAAAATAAACTTTAAGACCATATATTTATATTTTAAAACTTCCTGTTGGGCATACTCAAAGATAAACAGTACTCCGTAGAAGCCTAGGAAGGCTTGTGTTTTTGAGTACTCCTTGTTCATTGGCAAAGATGGTGCCTTGTGGAAATTTAAGTTGTCAAGTGTACTGCTAATTGAATAAATTCAAGTTATAGTGGGACTAGATAACCGATTAATCAGGGACAAAAGCGATATAAATCTACATCACAGGAAAAATAAAGTATATAATCTTTATATTAAAGAATAATTTGAAATTGGGACTTTTTGTTCATTTGGACTACTTAAGATTTTGATTTTATGGAGGTGAAACTATGTAATTGTGAGTATAAAATATATTTCCAATCGTAGCATGCTCTGTGTATCTGCCGAAATTTTTTCTGAGATTTCCTTGAAGTTGAAATTGGTTATTAAATAACTTATTTGTACTTCTTATTGAGAGTGAATGCTCCCTTTTAAGAACTCAGAATTTTCGTGCCAAACATTTAATTGATGATTTTACTCTTAAGTCCCTTTGCTAACTCGTGAATTGCAATTTGGTTTGGGATTTGTATTTTAATGTTTGCTTTTTAATGTAGAGTTGAATTTACTAAAAGATGCAATTTAAACTTTTAAAGTTTTTACCTAGACATTATTTTTTCTTGCTAGGAGGCAGGTGGAAGTCATCATAAAGTTTCTGTTTCGCCAGTTGTCCATGTTCGAGGACTCTGTGAATCTGTGGTGGAAGCAGACCTTGTGGAGGCTCTGGAAAAATTTGGGACAATATGGTAAGGACGATAGGGATTTCATGCAGATGGGAAACAGTATGGTAGAACAAGCCTTGCTTGCTTGCTACAAGCCTTGATGTTTAACCATCGTATATATATATATATTAAGTTTGCCTATGACTGAATTTCTTTGGAACCTTTTAAGCCTGTTATTTTTACCTTTCTGGGATGATGCCTAGATGTATTTTTGTGAATCCAGGATCACCTCTCACTCCCCAACCCAGGTTGTATGTATGCAAAATTGATTGCATCTTTCATCTGATTTCAAATGAGTCCATGATTCCTTCTTAAATGTTGCTTTAAACCAATGAGTTGATTATACCCTTCATCTTCAGAGTTTCAAGTTGTGATATTTAAATACTGATTTTTTGGGGTTTTTTGTTTATTTTGGAATGTTTAGGAATTAATTTGCAACTAAAAGTGAGTAGATTAAAGGTAGGCGTTATTTGCTAGGTGCCTGTTCCTGTGAGTTCTTATGCAGATCATGAGCAGTCAGTGTTTTATCCTAGCTTGCCTTCCTTTTGTGATTTGTATTCACTTGGACTCCTCCTTTCTCTTCCCACAGCTGGTGTATGCTTAACAATGTCCACTTAAGTGAAGACATAATTAGAAAAGTGAATCTGCTGCCAAAAATAGACATTCAGAAATTCTTTCTAAATTATTTTTGGAGTATGCCTTGCTGTTGTACTCATTTTAGTATGGATAATGTAGGGTTGATTTTATTATTGTTTTTTACAAGGTGATTGTGTTTGGGGTTTTTGTTAGAGGCATCAGAGAGCCAGACTATGTCAAAATACATAAAGCCGAGAGAAATTTCAATATATTTGCTGAGATAGCTTGATTATTTCAATTTTATAAAAATTTATATGGACTTTTTGAGTACTGAAAGGATGTATAAATAGTTGGTGGGGGAGTGATCAGAGATGTACAACAGAAAGGAAATCATTGCTTCAAAGGAGTAGGAGTAGTGTTAGGTGACACCTTCCATCATGGCATATTTCTTTTTTTTCCTGAGGAAGATACATCCTGAGCTAACATCTATTGCCACTCTTCCTCCTTTTTTGCTTGAGGAATATTAGCCCTGAGCTAACATCTGTGCCAGTCTCCCCCTATTTTGTATGTGAGATACCGCCACAGTATGGCTGATGAGTGGTGTAGGTCCACGGCTGGGGTCTGAACCTGCAAACCCAGGCCACCAAAGTGGAGTTTGCTAACTTAACCCCTATGCCGTGGCATCTTTTTTATTAATTTCTTTGGTGACCTCGTTTAGAGGTGGATAACTTGGCAAACCTGTTATCTCTTCTTGTGTGCCACAGAAACCACTGTTAGATATTTTTTGTGCTTGGAGGTACAAATTGGGAATCCACATGGGCATAAGAAAGCCCATTTCTTGAAGTATCACTGAGATGACTACATCACTTCTTAGTTGTTTGGAGTGGATATTGGAAGTTAAGTCTGTCTTGAGATTTATGTGTTGAAGCCCACTCCTTAGACCTTATTTAGACTTGCATGTTGGCACTAGACTAACTCCAGTCGTTATAAGGATCTTCTAAGTGGTGCATTGTCCCAAGAAGTTATAAAGAGATGGTTATCTCTGGTTTATTTTTCTTCTGTTCTTATATATATAGGGCTTTTTAAGTTATTTTCTTATAGCCAAGAAATGTAGAAGCTGTGTCAGAAAACAAGTTGATGAGCAAATACAGTTGGAAACTTTAGGGAAATACTAGCTATATTGATATTTTGATGTTAGTTATGACCGTGACCTGAATGTTGGGGATTAAAGAAATAGAACTATTTGATTAAGTTGGTGAGTAATTTAAATTATTTTTAGGTGGCCTGGCCATTTTTAGACTCTATACTGTTTGATACTTAGTCTGTGGTAAAGTATTCCATATATGAATGTTATTCACTTAATTTACATAGTACATCATTCTGCCCTCAAGATTAGAAAAGTCATGAAATAATTGGAACAAATTAGTGTTTAATTGAGAGCTTAATTGGCATAAATATGTGTAAAAGGAGTTTGAATTGTATGAAATGATCTTGAATAAGAGGTGGCTGCTATTGAAACTGAAAGAACTTTGAACAACTTCCAATGAGGAGTAGATGTTTTGATTCAAAATGTTGCATTTATTGAACTTTTCCCTATTTGTTTATTGACTTATTTAGTGGTGAGTGTGTATGGGATTATAAAGATTAAATAGAAACTGCTCATATTAAAAAGGTGAGTCACCAAGTTCAATACATAGTAAGTTTAGACGTAAAAACGAGATGTATAGGAAAGAAGTTCAGGGGCAACTATAACAAGATACTGAGAATGGTTGTGTTAGGATGATAAAATTGCTGTTTTTTTGGTCTTTATTCTGTAGTATATTCATGCGTTATAAACAAAAGAATATTTAAAAATATATGCTGAGTCTATTTTCCTCCCTTTCCCCTCCCATTAAAGTAGAGAATGCTAGGTAGTGATTAGCTATACTAGTTTAAAATTTTAGTACAAAACTTTTGGGACCTAATTTATGCAGTATGTCTTTTGCCTCTTCCTGTTTTGATTTAAAAATTATAAATGTGTTTCAAGCTATAAGCTGAAAGCACTGACCCTACCGTTGTCTCTTAGCCTTCTGTTTTATTTTTTCTCTCTTTGGTCTTCCAATCTTCCTCATATTAATGCTTTTTAAAGACTTTTAAAAAATTATGTGCTGACACTCTAATTTTCCCTTTTCTATCTTCACATAATGCCACTTTTCCTGGGTAATCTTTTTAAGTCTGTGCTTCTAGGTCACTTACTGTAGTTATAGAAAGCAGTTTTACTATGACCCAGTCTATAATAGGCCAATAAAGAATTTATTTTTGTAGTTTTATAATTTTTCTGTTTCCAAAGAGCCAAAGGGCATTATTAACATATTTAGTTGGTAATATCACTTAGCTATTAAACCAACATATATTTGTAGGAAGAGAATATTTATTCTTTTTTAATTTCTTTAGCGTAGATCTGATTCCAGGGTTTTCTGTTTTTTGTATGTAAGACTTGAGAACTTCAGCAAGGAGTCTGTGTTTCTAAAAGTGATCTTTCTCTCCTGAGATTTGTGTTTTACGTTTGTAGTTGGTAAATCTTTAAATCCAAGGCCTTACTGTTTCTGTATTTTCTTGTTTAATTTTGAATGATGTGGGTGGGGAGAGCTAATAAGCCTCATAGACAAACAAATATTGATTGAATTCTTCTTATATACCAGGCTCTGTTTCCAGATTTTGAGGATACAAAGATAAATGAGGCAAGGCAAGCAATTTATAACCTTGACAACACTCCTCCAAGTTTTTTAAATGAGGAAGCTGAAATTCATAAGAAGTTATATAGTTTGCCAGGCTACAAAGTGGTCTGTTTGTTATTAATTAGAAAGCATTTGCCAGTTTCTAAGGTGTAGTGGTAGGGCCTGGATGCCTGATTGATAAGCAGTGCTGTCACTGAGGGCCTCACTTAATGTTATTTCTCTGGCCTTCTGCTCTTATAAAAACCATATTAATTGTATTTTAAATAATTTTTAAGGTCCTTGTTTCTGTGAACAGAGAACATGTTTCCCCTGTTATGATCCATGTCCTCTGATTTCTTTTTTTCCTGCCTTCCTTCATTTCTTCATTTTTCATTTCATGTGTTAAAATGTATTTCCCCCCAAAAGGGTATACAATGAAAAGTACATACTTCACCCTCTTGCCCAGAGGAAACATGATTACCATATTCTAGTGAACGTCTTTTCATGGATTCCTTAATATTTAAAAATATTTTGGAGGAGATTATTTGTATGAAACTTGGTTGGTTTGCAGTTGCTTCTATTTATCTTTGGTTCTCTGTTTTTAGTAAGATACATGAAAGTATAGTCAGTTCTTAGTTATTAATGTGGGCACTTGTTTATTTGGAAAATTCAATAGAGGTTGTAGTTTCTGTTGTAAGGTGCCCCATCTGCTAACCTTCTGTTAAGTTTTATCTCTCTTGGTTTCTGTATCTAGATATTTTCTAATACTTCCTGGTAGTGGCAGCCTGAGGAATAAACTGGGTGGTGTCATTAGTAACTAATATCAAAGAATTGTGCTTGAGGAGGGCATGAGGTGGAGAAGCTTTCAGTCACAGGAGGATAAGCTTTCAAATAGGCTCCGTCTACCTGCTATACCACAATTTATGTGGATGATTTGAGTTGACTAACGTTGGATATAGGTAGTAAAGAATACTAGTCTGTATGATTTAACACATTTTTGTTAAAGTCTACTTTTACTTGATTGAGAACAAATAATGTTAATTGAACTTACTATATTTGGGTATTCCCTCTCAATCTCCCTTTCAGCTATGTGATGATGATGCCATTTAAACGGCAGGCTCTAGTGGAATTTGAGAACATAGATAGTGCCAAAGAATGTGTAACGTTTGCTGCGGATGAACCTGTGTACATTGCTGGTCAACAGGCTTTTTTCAACTATTCTACTAGCAAAAGGATCACTCGACCAGGAAATACTGATGATCCATCAGGAGGCAACAAAGTTCTTCTGCTATCAATTCAGAATCCTCTTTATCCAATTACAGTGGTATGTATTGTAGTATGACAAACTAAAATAAAAGTGGTTTTGGAATTTGCCTCTAGAGTGACTAACCTATAGTTTTCTTCACTGCTTTCTAGATATTTGAAAATAATGTGGTTTTTAAAAACTTATTTAATTATTAATTTTGATATTAGGTTTAATCAACAAAGAAATAGTACTGAAGCTAAACAGGTCAGAAGCACAGCTGTCATAATTAAATAAGCACATTTTAAAAATTTTATTACTTGGCATCAATGTTAACTCTGTTTCTGATAATAAAGGATTAGACAGCCTTGTTGGAAATGACCCAAGAAATCTGTCTCACTCATAAACCAGTGCATGTATTAACAGCATCTACTAGGTAATGATAGAATCCTATAGTACAGTAAGAGGCATATATCATTATAAGCTGTTTTGAGATAGCTTGCTAAAAACCTGCCTGATTTATTCCTACTTCACCTTTTAATAAAATGATACTAGTAGAATTTTAAAAAGGATTCATGTCCTGAACCAGTTGAGTTTTCTACTTTGTAATCACATGCTGTTTCATAATAATCAAGTGACAAGGACACTTGGTTTTTATAACAAATAGAATATCATAGTAAGAGAAGCTTTAATTATTATGATTTCTACTAAGGGTATAAGTTGTTGTGACATAAACTCAAAACAAAGCATAGGTTTAGTTTAAAATTTAAATTTAATTAGACAGGATGTATCTACTTTTGTAATGTTTATAGGCTTATTAACAGTATTAATATATTTATGGTATTTGGTGTTTTGGGAGAAAGAATATAACTCATCTAGAGTACTACAAGTACTCTGATTTGTTTATTGTTGTATCCCTAATATGTAATGGTGTAGCTATATAATTAGATGTTTAAGAAATTTCTTGAAAGTTGATGAATTGTTAGTAAGTAGGTATTTAGATTCTCTCTTAGATGATTCACGCCTCTTGTTTGGTGACATCTAACACTGTGTAAATGATTTTCCCTGGGTTTTTTCTCTATAGCCAGTGTCCCTTGAAAAATAAATACGGAAATGACCTACTACTACCCTTTTATAAATATTTATTACTATAATTCAAGTGATTTTAATATTAAACATTTCAGAGTAATATTTGGAAAAAATAAAGTAATCGATTACAGTTTTGGTTTATTTATTGTTTGTTGTCTGGGATTATTTTAGGCATGTATTAAGAACATTTTGAAGATTCATTTAAGAGAGAAAATAGATAGTAATGCTTTTCAGATGTTTTACTGGAACATCTCTGATGTGGGTATATTGTGTATGTGAGGAAATGACTTTAGATTTATTAAAGTGTAACAATTTTAAAAAGGTTAGTAATTAATAGAAATGGTATCTTGACAGTTGTTTTTTTTAGTAAAAACAGTATAGCTTTAATGTTTTTCTAAACGTAAAATGTGAGGAAATCCTGTTTTCTTTCCTTCATAGGATGTTTTATATACTGTATGCAACCCTGTTGGAAAAGTGCAACGTATTGTTATATTCAAGAGAAACGGAATACAAGCAATGGTTGAATATCCTTTATTTGTAAATTTTTATTGATGTATATGAATGCTGGGTAATATAGATCTTATTTTTTCCTGCTTAATCCATCATTTCTGCACAAGAGGTGTTTATTCTCCCTCACTCCTTCCCCAAAAATCTACTTGTCCTAGATTTAAAAAAGGAAACTGCAGTACCCACAGAGAATTTTACTATTTATGATAAGAATAACTTGCTGTCATAAAACAGTCCAGTGCTTCATCTTAACAGTGTGCTTTGCCTTTTTAATGGGGGGAAAATAACACTATTTGATAATATGTACACTTTTATCTTTTTGAAATTTATCCCAAATGAACTTTTCGGAACCTCTCCTTAAAATAGTTAGTTTGGAAGTGCCAAAACTTTAGAGTCAATAGAACCTTTCTTACCTATCTTTATTGAGTCTTTCAAATGGTCATGATTTATGTAAGAACAGCCTCTCTGTGTTAAATTTGTTATACATTGAGTAAGAAGAACAGGTTATAAAATACCATATATAGTACAATCGTATTAAAAAAATAGTAATAATTAAGAAAAAACTCCTAACCTATGTGTATGTGTGTATGCATAGGAAAAAAGTAAGGATATACAGCAAACTCTTTATGGTGCTTATTTCTGGCAAGGTGTTTTTGCTTTTTTTTTACTACTTTTATGGTTTGATTTTTTTTTTAAACAATTATAGACTTAAGTAATTTTTTAAAACCAATAAAATGAAGATAGTTAAATGATGATAAAACCCTGCCTTCTCAGAAATATATAAGAATCACATATTTGTTTTGTATTGTTTTGGTTCTTTGTAATGTTCTTCCTACTTTGAGTAAAATATTTCCTGTTTCAAGATAGCAAGCTGTGCTTTGCTAGGGAATGGGACTATGCTCCATTCTTCCTCTCTCCCTCAATTGATAAAGTACTTCTGATGATTCAGAAGGATTCCTGTAGATAGTTTAGTTGTGTTCTGTTTTCTTTAGTACCATTGATCTTAAAAATAAATTCTCCTACTAAAAATTCATCTAGAAATTTTATTTGGTAAAACATTTCCGGAAGTGAGAGAATTATTTCTGGTTGTTTTCAGTCTTTTTCTTAGGAAGTGAATAATGATTAAATGTTGGACACCTTAAACCAAATTTCCTTAATAGAGCTGACATTCGAATCAGTCCTTTGTGCCCAGAAAGCTAAAGCAGCACTCAATGGAGCAGATATATATGCTGGATGTTGCACACTAAAAATCGAATATGCAAGGGTAAATATTCTTTTCAGCATTTCAACAAAGAAATATTTATGCTTTGGGTATTCAATTTGAACTTACTTTCTTTTTAATCTTAACAGCCAACTCGTCTAAATGTTATTAGGAATGACAATGACAGTTGGGACTACACTAAACCATATTTGGGAAGACGAGGTAAGTATTTTATGCATTTTAGAATGTACTTACGTTTGCTGACAAATTTTTATATGCAATTAGATTCCTCTTTCCTGAGATGAGCTAGTTCATTCAAATGAAAACCTTGTTGATGAATGCTTTTGTTGCAAAAGACCACGTAATGCTGGAAAATAACCTTGAACATTAGTGCCCCCTACTGGTATGTACTGAGTTATTTATATTTAGTTCAACAAGGAGCCCACACATAACAGGCACGCCCGCAGTTCAAGGACTTGCATTTCTCCAAGCAGCTCTCTCTCTTTGGAGGAGAGGAAACTGACTCAGAATATTCCTTACAAACTGCAAACTTGCACACTGCTTCTCTATGGAAAGGACTTTTCCCCCAAGCTGGACGAGGCATTAAGAAGGATAGAGGACTCCAGCAGGCTGACTCTACACTTCATCATGCACAACATCGGCATCAGCAAAAAGCCCTCTGAAAAACTCAGACTTGCAATTCACCTTGACTGCATACTGCATGCACCATCACCCCAAGTTTTTAAAGGAGGACACTTAACAGTACTTCAGACTTGCATGGGATGAACACCATGATAGACTGTGCCCATTTATTCAAGTTGTATGTATATGGTCCGATTTCCCGTAAGGTTTCAGTTGTAGAATTTAAAACTTTACACTAACGGATACTAGACTTTATTTACAATGTTGTAAATCTTAATGCCCATTACTGTAACTGTTTGCAGCTTAGATTCAAATTGTTAATTGGCAAATAACCAGGGCCAATTTATCTATAGGTCTTGGGAATTGATAATGCTCAACCAATCCACACAGATATCAAAGATAAAAGGATTAGAAAGGTGCACACTTGCTGCACTTAAATTTACTTTTTTTTTCCCTCAGTTGTGGACGTTAAATAGAATAACATAATAATGAAAGGTGCTTTATATGTAAAAGATGATTTTCTGTGTGGTTTGATTTTTGTAAAGTGGCTGTTTATAAGTTGTCACTTTTTGTAACAATTTAAGGTTATCACTCATGTTAATTTGTGTAACTAGAAATTTTGACATTTCAAATGTAGGTGAAAGTAACATGTCTGTTCAAGGTAGAATATATTTAAACTTGATAAATCTGAAAATAAGAGCATTTCATTTGAGATGCGTTTTCACCTATAACTTACAAATGCTAGATTTCATGAGCATAGATTTCACTGAAAAAACTGTTTAACCGTGTGGCAATTCTGGAATAGTGTACAAATTAAAATGTGGATCTTGTAAAAACAAGGGGGCTGCAGTATTGGTTACATCTCAACTACAATATCACTATCTGAACCATGTGTTAGATACAGTTACATGTATCTGTAAAAATCAATAAACCAGGAAAAATTTTCATGGCATCCAAAATATCGTGGACAGTAGGGACTCTATAGTGCACGTATTCTTGCCAAACAAAAAAAATAAAAGACAATGCGACGATCCTTTGCATGTTCAAATATTTAGAACTTTTAGATGATTGGCCTGAAATCATCTTGCCTTGTTCATTGCGTTGCAAACAGTTTTGTTTTGTAATGCAGCTTGGGCTGGACCCCACATTTTTCACTAATCACAGAAGTCTGCTTGGTGTAGGCTTGGTGCAGTTGAATACAGTATTGGAAGACAAAGCCTTAGTACTCAAACAACAGAACAAGTGGTTGATGAGAAATCTCTCACTTCTGTCAAATTACAGTCAAGTTATTGAACACTCAGTTGTTTAAAAAAAATTTTTTTAATCATTTGAAATAGTGGGTTTTAGCTACATTTTTCTTAATGTCTCTTAAAACATTTATGGATATGCTTCTTATCTATTCTTTTAAAAGTTCTAAAGTTTACCCAAAGCTAGCTTAGATTTGTTTTCCGTGCAAGGAAATACAGTCAGAAAAGTTTAGAAATGTGTAAGGTAGATATTTAAATAGTGAAATACAATTAAAGGAAGTAAAACAGAATTTTGGTTATGTTTTCAAGGGAAAAGAAGTCTTGTTTTCTAATTCTTTACAGATAAATATTTGTCTGGCAAGACTATAGCAGTTTATGTTTTTGTTTTTATAGTGACTTCAGCTTCCACTCAAGTTGATATTGAATTGTAAGTTTTTCGGCCAAAAAAAAAAGAATGCTTTTGTAAATACAACCTCTCTTCTTCTTCTTCTTCTTAATTTTTTTTGTGAGGAAGATTGGCCATGAGCTAATATCCACCGCCAATCCTCCTCTTTTCGCTGAGGAAGACTGGCCCTGAGCAACATCTGTGTCCATCTTCCTCTATTTTATATGTGGGATGCCTGCCACAGCATGGCTTGATGAGCAGTGTGTAAGTCCGTGCCCAGGATCTGAACCAGTGAACCCCAGGCTGCCGAAGTGGAGCATGCGAACTTAACCACTCGGCCATGGGGCCGACCCCACAACCTCATTTTTAAAAGTCCTTTTCAGCCCAAATTACAGTTTAGTGCAAAGGATTCTTAGTCTGGACTTCAGAGAATCCCTCTAGAAATGTTAAACAAAACTTGTGTATATGTGCATGTTTTGGGGGAGAAGGTCCACAGCCTCCATCAGATTTCAGATGAATCTGTGAAAGGTTACAAACCACTGTTTATAGCCGGATGTATTCAGTGTTTGACTCTTCCACATACTTATTCTGTTTTATGTGATGTTATATTAGGTAGCAAATGCTTCAAATAAAGGGAATTATGAATAATGAGAATATTTGGCTGAAAGATACCTTGGAGATCATCTAACGCCTTCATTTTATGAATGAAGATTGTTTCTGTGATTATACAGCAAATTAGTGGTTAAGTTGGAATCTTCTGATTCCCAATTTAGTACTCTTGCCTTTATAGCACACCGTTAACCGTTTCAATAAAAATAAACCATGAAGACATTATGGTAGTTTTCGTTTAAGATTCCTAGATCAGATAAGGAATTGTATTTAGTGTTTGGTGTCATGCTTAAGCAGAGGAATGTTAGCAGAATGGATAAGCACTGGATTGATTCAAGGGAGTAAGACGTAAATGATGATACTGGAAGCCGTATAATGGAAAGAAGGAACTGTGAACGTTTAGAGAGGAGAAGAAATGACTTTGGGGAAATGGAGGGGGGCATCATAATAACTTTTATGCATTTGAAAGAGTTTTTGGAGAAAGACTTAGTCTGTGAGGTCCCAAATGAGGTAGAATATGGGTAGATGACCAATTTCTATAAAGTATAAAAATTAATTTTCTCTTGATTTAGGACTAACAAAAAATGTAAGGGAAAGTAGTGAGTACCCTGTTACTGGTGTTGGGTGAGCGGAGGCTAGATGGTCCTAATTGATAGGAATGATGTAAAGAGAATTTATACACTGAATAAAAGTTGAACTAGATGACCTCCTAGGTCCCTTTCAATGATATGATAACTTGGAATAGGTAATAAAAACAATATTTCTCTAGACTGAAGTGAGAATCAAAGTATTTCTCATCTCCCATAAACTTCATTTGTTTAGGTAACTAAGGATATATGGAAAGCCTCTGAATTTTCAAAGATTAGAATGATCAGACTCAAGATACATTTAAAAATATCTTACTGGACGGATAATTTGGTCAGCAAACTTTCTAAAAGTATTATACAATGATTCTAAAATTTACTAACCACCATGGGAAGTGCTATTTTAGACACATACAAGTAATTTTTTTTGATGTCTCAAATTAGATTTGGGAAAATTGGCATGCCTTCCCTAAAAATGTAGCTAGAGTAAAAATTATCCTATAGGAGTATTGTAGTACTCTCATCCAATAATGTAGCCCCCTTGGTTAGCTTTATCTTGGCATATTTAAACTTTGGGAGGTGCTCATAGTCTTGCCTGGTGTTAAGGTCTATAGACAACGACCAATCCATGATATAATATGGGCCAGTGATGTGCAAATTTCCAGCTCTCAAGTCAGTAGGTGTTTGTAAATATTTGTATATACATACAAAATACTCTGTGTTTACTGATTGTGAAACCATGTAATACAGGTTGTTGTTGGCTTATGCTGAACTTCTTGAAAGAAGCCCACTTTGAAAATGTGTTGCTGTTGAAGCTAATAGTATGATTCAGGTACTGTCTTTCAAAAGTACTGCACTTAAAGCTTGTTTTAAAGACATGTATTGGTAAAAACTTCTGTACAGTGTCAAACTAGCATTGTGTACATTCATTTTCTGAAAAGTATCCATTCTTTCCTTAAATATGAAAGTGTGATTGTATTTGGCATTTGCCAAAAAGATATTTTCAAGTTAAGTGGAATTTGTTAGATAGAATTACTTTCTTAAACTTTTGGTGTTTGTATTTAAATTGGATATGAATGGATGTTTAAAGTTAACCAGGAATCATATTTCTTTTATGAATTGTAATAGATGTTTTGAATGGGTGTTTCCCATGTGAGAACTCTGTTAAGTACTTGGGTCAAAATTGTTAAAACCATGTTTCTACTTTTGTGTCAGATAGAGGAAAGGGTCGCCAGAGGCAAGCCATTTTGGGAGAACACCCTTCTTCGTTTAGACATGATGGCTATGGTAAGTTTGTCAAGGCAGAAGGAAGGTAGTATAGACAAACTATTAGAATTTTTGCATTTCTGATGAAGAATGGCACATTTCTTATTTCTGTTTTTCCTGCTCGCCTGACTTGGTTTATAGGGGATCAGTCCCTTATAATGTACTTCTAAGGATTTGTCTAAAATCCTTTATTTTCTTAGGATATTGATATATTATATAATCCTTGAGATAAATGAGAACTGTTGGTTGGGGATTGAAAGCTTTTTTTCCCATTATATTTTCTTTTGTTTTGATTTTGATTAGTAATGGATTCTGGTCTGTTAGGCTCAAAAAGAAGTATTATTGCTCAGTAAGTGTATTTTCTTCCATTCTAACGATTATGAACAAAGAGGAATTTTGAGTAATAAAGTTAGAAAGAATGGAATATTTGTCAAAAAGGAAACATGTATCTGGTTAGATCCTTGATTCTTTCTTTTAGCTCTACAGTTGGTATTTTGGCTTTGGTTAAATTTGTTTTTATTTAATTCCTCTTCTAAAACTTCTCAGTTTTAATGTTTGCTATGTTATTGACCCTACCTATTCTGTGGTTTGTGTTTTTAAATATTTTTTAGTTTTTAGCAGTAGTTATTGACTGCACCTATTCTGTGGTTTGAAGTTGAAGTATAATACTATTAGAAGTGGTAGAAAATAGAAATTGCTATATTGTACTCTTGGGATTTATCATTGGAAAGCCCAGTGTTGCCTTTTGTTGGAAATGTTTTCAGATTGCCTACATGTTTGATGACCATTCTTAACTGTGAGTTTTAGCTTATTCCCTAGTGTCTTTTTTTTGAACTCCAGGGGTTTATTACTTCTGTGTTTTGTGTGTGTGTGTGTGTGTATATGTATTCAAGTTTCTGTGGTCATAAGTTTATATGGCAGAAGAGACTGAAACAATCTCTAGGTTAAATCTAAACAGTAATTGTGGTACACAATGAAAATCTTACTATGATCGTTTAGTAGTGTGTTCCTTAATCATTTTTCTTAGTTTCTTTCTTTAACTGAGTAAGCATTAAATATAGTCATATGGGTAGTTCTGATCCTGCAGTAAAGAAACACTTATTAGGAGCCTACTGTGCTTTTGCAAAACGGAGTGTTACAGAAGAATTGCTAATCACAAGTTTGTAGTGTAGTTATGGAGTATATAACTGTGTCATGCAGTCAGCTGAAGGCTAAAAATTGGTTAAATGTTTTGCCAAAGGGGGCTAGAAAACTCTGAAAGAACAGATGAAGGATAGAGAATTCTACTGTAGTAGTATTGACAGAGACTGTCTTCTCAGAATGGGTTTTCAGGTTCGCCTTCCTTTATAAAATATGTTTTACTGACAAATTGTATAAACAAAAATGTTATATGCCCTAGAAGAACTTTTTGTTTTATAAAAGCCTATTGTGAAATTCTTTGTCAGTTTCATGCCCTAATTTATTTAAAGTGTGTCTGTAAATTTTAAATTGTAAGCTTACTTAAAGAGATGCAGAATTCTTTGAAGTGACAGTTGTTAAACAGGGAAAATTCAGGCTCTTGAGAGTCCTGCCGAGAAGGAATGATTGTGATAGAATTGTGTAGAGCTGTCCATTCTGAGCTATATCCATTGAAACATTTAACTCTGATGATAATTTGTTTACTTTCCTAGGGAAGTAAGCAGAATAGGATATAGGAGGAAAGAGAGAGAGAGAGAGAGATGCATAAAAAGAGGCAGAGAAGAGAAGATGAGGAAACTGGGGAAAAAACAAAGAAGATGGAAGTGGGTGCTAGTGATACTGAGCTTTTTTACAAATCCTGTGAATCACATCTGTATCCTTTTTTTTTATTTTACAAATCCTGTGAATTGTATCTGTATCCCTTTAGATCAGCAGTTTAGCAAAACAGGGTATTTGCGTTTTGGTGTCAATATCATGGGTGGCTTTTTATTTATGATGGTATGTGAGAAAGAGGGAATAGAGAAACTTTATTTAGTTAGATTAATTTTATTAATTAGTTTATTATAGCAGTATAAATCTATGCTTTCAGAATTCTTTAAATTTGGGAAGCCCAGCCCTGTAGGGTGAATGGGTAGAAGCCTTCATACTTGAAAAGTGGCAAAAATGAATATACATATTTATTTGCTGTGAGCCCAAGAAAAGTTTATATATTAATTGCTAGCATCTTTGGACATGGTTCCTGGACCAAAGATTTTAAATTATCAAAGATGGGAAATGCCTTCAAAATGTTAATTCCATTTATGTAGCATTCTTCCACATAAGCGAATTTTTTTAAATTCCTGAAGCATTAATTTTTTAAGCACCAAAACTTTTTGCATGGATTATTTAGTATAGAAAGCTTTTAAAAGACTTCTATTTTTAATCTTCTTAAACAATATAGGTAACAGTTTAAATAGCGTAGGTAACATAATTTGATCCTGATGGCTCAAGGTCATAATTACACACATCAGTTATTCTTTTGCACTGAATTCGATTGTTACCTATGGCAGTGGACTCAAAGTATTTGGACCTTGGCCAATTTAAGCAGAGAGGAAGTTTCCACTTTCTATGAAAAAGAAAATTTAGTGATAATGGCAAAGTGTTATTACTGTACAAGCAAATGGTAGCAGTATGGGAGTAGTATAATATGTATCTGTACTTTTGCAGTAGGGATAAGAATGAGTGATGTTTGACCCCACTGTATGTATAACAGTCTAAATTAGAGGCCAAAATATATATGGTTACTAACAAGTAACTCACCATGAGCTATATTGATAGTTTTGATAAACTACAATTACCAGCAAGAAGAGCAGTTGAAAACCATGACCAATTTAAGGCAGGACTAATGATGATGCATTGATAAAGTATTCCTCCACAAAATTGTAAGACTTCACACTGTTCGCTCAGTGTGCTCAGTGGTAGTGTTGCTGTGTTGTTGGGAATGGCAGCTATATTAGGAATACTGAATACTGCATTGGAGTCCACATAAGCTCTAATAGCGTGCTACGATACTGAAATATAGTAGTTCTTAGTAACTCACTTAGTAGATGACAAGTGTGTCTCTTAGTCTTATATGAAAATGAAATTCAGTAGCATTACATATGCTTTGCTTCTTGAGAAACAAGGGAAGAACTTGGGGTTTTTGCACATCAGGAGGACTTTTACATGTACCCTAGAGTATGTTTCTATAATCACTAACTCACGAGTGCCTGAGTGATTTCTGAGCTACATGTCTCCATCTTAGTTGCTTCTTCTGAGTTCCTTATGCCTCTTTGCTGCTGTAAATGTGCCCTATGCCCACTTATAGTATTAACAGTTTCTCCAGATTCTCTCATTACTGTCTATTCTATTCACTCTAGCTTTATTTTTCTTATTTCTTCTAATGTTATGGATGGGAAAACCAGATAATTTAAAGTTGTTTAGAACTACTATAAAGTTAGCAAGGATTTTTAGTAAGGATTCTCAATATAAGTGACATAGATTTGTGTATGTTTCTATGACAGCAGTTTCAGATACTCAGGCATTATTTTCTTCTGGGTTATTGCTATTTCAAAAAGTGGAGGTTGCTAAATAATGACACCTCCTTGTTGGTGAGGTATTAACTAAATCTAGGGTTTTAGTTTCCTAAATTAGAATTAGAAGAATAAAATACTAACCTTGAAAGTACATTATAGTAAAATATATTTCAAGGAGACAACTTTTCAGTGGAACTAAAGGTGTTCTTTTTGTTATATCCATATAGAGATCGTTTCCTAGATTTCACTGTATATTTTATTGTATTATCCTCCAAAAGAGGTTGGTAGAAGTTTGTTTTTTAGTTGGAGGTATAATTTATATACAGAGGTCCAAAATTTTGCAATGATTTCCCCCCTCTATCTTATGGCCTGATCATAGATACTTTTTTTTGTTAAACTACTATTTTTTAAAAATATAAACTTAAAGCCTGAGGTATGCAGGTGTGTGCAGGTCAATGTATATTAGATTTACAAACAAACATGAATGTTGTTAATTCCCACAGGTTATATTTGAATATTCACACATTTGAGTTTTCCTTGAACATATGTCAAATTAGCTAATGTTAAGAATTTATTTTTTGTGTGGTGAAATGTATCTGCTAACATTGTGTTTTCTTTTTTTTTCATCATTTTTATAGGATCCCATGGTCCATTATTGCCTTTACCAAGTCGTTACAGAATGGGTTCTCGAGACACACCGGAGCTTGTTGCCTATCCACTACCGCAGGCTTCTTCCTCTTACATGCATGGGGGAAATCCCTCTGGTTCAGTTGTAATGGTTAGTGGATTACATCAGCTAAAAATGAATTGTTCAAGAGTTTTCAATCTGTTCTGCTTATATGGAAATATTGAAAAGGTAAGTTTCATTTTATATTAATTTCTTTTGCTAGGATATCTAGTAGGAAAATCTGAAAAGGCTGCAAATATGTGTCTTCTCCTTGTACTAGGAACATGCAGCTTCTTTCAGTAGTTACCCACAGAAGCTAAAAATCCATTAGGTAGGAACTCTAGAAATTATTTTTTGTTGGTAGGTAATCAATATAGATTATTGGTTCCAAAAATATTTTTAAATAATTTACTAATATGAATTGAAGTCCAAAACAGTAGTTTAATCAGTTGCTAGAGTATTTTAGGCATAAAACCTATATTTTTTTAATCATTTCAAAGAGATTCTAGAATTTAATACGTTGAACTGTGGGATTTGAAAGAGCAGTGACTTTCATGTAGCTGGGTATACATAAACATGTCTCAGAGCTTGGCCACAAGTCATGAATTTTAGGAGAATTCTGGATTGATACATTTCCCTCCCAAATGCTAAGAGTTCTAATATCTTCTGAGGAACAGTGTGCTTTTAGCTCAATCATTGTTTGAAACTGACCCACTTTGGTAGAATGTGTCCAAGATGCCGTCCGGAGGCTTACGCTCAAAAAGTAGCAAAACGTTTAAATTTTACGTATTTTCGAAGATCTTTAAAATTGTGACTTTATTTTTACCAGATAACTCTGTGATTTCTCCAGATCTGTGATGTTTTTTGTTCATTGATACCTCACAAATACTTAGAATAGTCCCTGTCATAAAGTGGATGCTAAAATATTTTTGAAAGAACCATGGAAAATTTAACTAGGTAGTCTTAAGTGACCAATTGTTTGATACACTTGCTTGAATTTCAATACTGTAGTAATGTTATTTTTCCCTGTTGTTTTAAGTGATTTTAGTGTTTTTTTCACAACAATAAAAAAGTATAAGCATGTGAGTCATAAGTATGTGGGGGCAGGGGAGCATGGCTTAGAAAGTTGGTACTATTAGTTATTACTCCATTAATTCTAAAACCTCCTTGATCTGAAGAAGCAACTCAGAAAAATCTCTGAAACAAGAATTTCCTCAACAGTTTGGTTTAGGGGATAACATATGGGATATATCTGCTTATATAAGTAGCTAAGTATACGTGGCACAGATTTAGCAACATTGGGAAAAGTAGTTCAGATTTTTTCACACAAACATTTATCTTAACACCTGGGTGTTTAGTTAAGGTCTAGGAACTGCAGGCTTGATAACTAAATGGGCTTTAATGTATATTTTAACCTTCTTTGCATGGTGTTACTTTTCTGTTTGTGCTTTTCACATTTGTACACAACGAGAATCAGGCAATTTGAGCAACGTCTTTAGTAGATCTTTGTCTTTTGTGTTATCAACCAATTGTCTCATGATTTAGAAACCTAAATCACTTTTTCTAATAAACCTTAAGTTTTTTGTATGTTATTTGAACAGTTTTAGTCTCTCTTACTCCACATCCCAAAATGTTTAAACATTTTAAATGATACATTGTTAATGTCATCATAATCCTTCAAAGACCTGCATATAGTTAATTTTTTTCCGACTTGGAGATTTACCAGTACAAGAACTACATATTTAACATATATATTTAGTCACTATTAGATTTGTAGGATGTTATTGCATTAAATCAAGGGAGAGAAATTTTGCCCACAAGAAGGTAGTTGATTTTAAATAAAGCTGAAAAGGTCTGCTACAACTGGGTTTTGTTCAAGTGCAGATATAGTAAAAAAAATGATAGACTAGAGCATTAAAATTGACAGTTGCAATGGTTGATATAAGTGCTGTGTTGCACTTGTTGCGTAAATACATTTCGGATATTGATTAGAGGTTAACAGCTAAGAAGGAAGTGTGTTCAAGGTGTCAGGAATGTTAGTGGTATCTAATAGCTGTTTAGGGACTTTTCAAGGAGTAGGCACTATGCCGAATGATTATCATACTTTATCCCATCTCTAACCCTTATAGCATTGTATACTAAAATGGGAATAATATAAGAGGATAAGTATGGCCTCTGCCCAAGATATATATCATGAAAACTTGTGAAATATTGACTATTTTTAAAAATTGCTCTTAACCTTACACAGCCTTCCTGCTAGCAATGGCTATCTCAAGTCCGTCTTCCATTATTTCTACATAAACGTCTTGTTTATTGCTTTAACAGCACTCTGAATAGTTGGTAATTATTTACTTTTAATTTTCTGACCTACTTAGTAAAATATTAGCTTCCAAGAGTTCCATGTCTCGTTCACCATTAAATCCCAAGTACCTAGCTTATCAAAACATATTAGGTATTCAATAAATATTTGTTGAATGAATAAATATTGATGAGTTCTGCCAGATGCTATCAGTATCTCCATTTTATTTAGAAGTCTGTGGCTCACAGAAGTGAAGTAAATTGCCCCACATCATACAATTAATAAATAATGGAGCCAAGGTAAGCCTGTGCTCCTCTTCAATAAGCTATACAATAGAATCGTAGTCTTCCTTTTTAACTTTCTTGAATTTTGATAAGAGTTGAGTGTCCAATAGCACAGCAGAATAAAGTTAAGATTCCAGGTGATCTTCTATATTTGACATCAACCACTTAAATCACATTATCTTTTAGAAATCCTGTTACTGTAAAAGGGAACTAAATGGTCACCTTTTTGGGGTTTTATATTTACAGGTAAAATTTATGAAGACCATTCCTGGTACAGCATTGGTAGAAATGGGTGATGAGTATGCTGTAGAAAGAGCTGTCACACACCTTAACAATGTCAAGTTATTTGGGAAACGGCTTAATGTTTGGTAATTATCTTAAGTGGTAAATTTAAAAATATTAGAAAATCTTTATCCTTTTTATTAGAGATGTTAATTTCAATTTTGAATATTTTAATGTAATTAAGAGCACATCTGAAACTAGCAGCTGTAGTATTGTCATTTTAGACAAGGTATTAAGGTCATATAATTCAGATTTTTCTTACCTATACCTAGTTTTTAGTTTTATGATCATAAAACAGCATGTTAAAATGAGCAAGTTTTTATGTTAAAGTTTTCCGATATGAGAATATATTCAATAGATTTTTCTTTCTAATTGATGTCTAACCTATAAGAGTGATTGATTATAACTCAACCTAAATTTGAATATTTAAGTAAATATTCAAAATATCAAATATTTAAGCTGTATTTAAATAGCTACATATGCCTTTTTTATTAAGATTGATGCAGGCATATATGTTAACATCTCGAGACTGGCTACTTGCTGCTTTTTTATCTAACAAGGTATGTTCTGTACGTTTTTCCTTTCTAATCTTTAGTGTGTCTAAACAACATTCAGTTGTTCCAAGTCAAATATTTGAGCTGGAGGATGGTACAAGTAGCTACAAGGATTTTGCAATGAGCAAAAACAATCGCTTTACAAGTGCCGGCCAAGCATCTAAGAATATAATTCAACCACCGTCATGTGTTCTGCATTATTATAATGTTCCACTGTGTGTCACAGAAGAGACCTTCACAAAGGTGGGCAGTAAAATACAGGTTGCGTAGAATATTCCTATTTCCTATTTTAAAATATATTTTAGCCTCATTTTAAGTCTTGCTCTGTTCTTCTGTTTTTGATATTATTGTTAGTATTCTGTTATTTATTTGATACTTTATATAGTTCATTTTTTGACCATTATACTTTTCTGGCCTCCATTCTTTATTGGTCTTTTGTTGGTTTGTGGCTCAATCTTTTTGCGAGTTGGAATTAGAATGGGACACCCTTACTCCTGCATTGAGAAAATTCTTTTACTATGTCCTTAAATCTCACCCATAACAAAATTTTGTATATCCCTGCCTTTTCCCTAACCATAGGAAATGCTTCAGAAAAGAAGTGATTTTCTGGAACTTTACTCCCTACCTTAGGTACTAGATAAATCCTGCTCAACTCTGAGAATAAATATTTTAGTTACAAATCTGTGGTTTTTTGTATAACAGCTCGTTATTTACATAGTTTATAGAGTATCACTATTTTTAATTGATTTTCTCATTTGACATATTAATCTAAAAACATTTGATTTAATTCATTCTTCTCAGATTGAAAACTTAAATGCTGCCCTAAAGTTTACTTTCTAAAAAAGGTAGGAATATTATTCTGGCTGTATTTTTAATGGAGTTTTACATTTCTTTGACAGTTGTGTAATGACCATGAAGTTCTTACATTCATCAAATATAAAGTGTTTGATGCAAAACGTAAGTGCACATTCCCTCTGCTTAAGTTTTCTGGTTAAGTTGATGAAAAGCAAATACTGGATTTGTGTTTCTTTGTTTTGTTTTAGCTTCTGCCAAAACGCTTTCTGGGCTGTTAGAATGGGAATGCAAAACTGATGCAGTAGAAGCCCTTACAGCACTTAATCACTACCAGATAAGAGTTCCAAGTAAGTAAAATGATGTTGTAATTATTCAAGGGGAGTTAACTGTCAGAAACATTGACAAAGAATTTAAAACAACATTTATTAGTTTTTCTTACAGGGCAATATGAGGGAAAAAAAGGCATGTAAATCCCACAATCCACATAACCCTTGTATTAGTTATCTATTGCTGTGTAACATTATCACAACATTTAGCAGCTTAAAACAGCAAATATTTATTGTCTCACTGTTTCTAAGGGTCAGTAATCTGTGTACATTTTAGCTAGGTAGTTCTGGTTCAGGGTCTCATGAGATTGCAGTTAGGCTGTTGTCCAGGTCTGTGGTCATTTCAAGTCTTGACTAGGGGCTGGAAAATCCACTTCTGAGCTCACTCATATGGTTGTTTGCAGGCCTTGTCAAGCCACATTGGCCATTTCAAGGTAGCTGACTTCCTTCAGTGAGGGATCCGAGAGAGATGAAAGCAAAAGACAACAACAGAAAGCACAATGTCTTTTATAACCTAGTGGTAGAAGTGCCATACATCACTTATGCTGTGTTCTTCTGGTCACACAGATGTGGGAGGGGGCTGTACAGGACTGTGAATACCAGGAGGGTAGGGATCATTGGGGCCATCTTAGAGGCTGGCTTCCACAATCCATACTGATCTTTTTAGAATAAAGCAATACATATATATGGTTAAAAAACTCAAATAGTACATGAAAGTACAAAATGAAAGTTAATGCCTTCTATAAATTCTAACCTTTTTGTCTCCTCCTCTTATTCCTCCTCTCCAGTGTATATATAGCTACATTTTAAAAACTTACGTTGTTGTTCTATACATGCTACTCTGTCCCTTGTTCTTTTCACTTATATATCTTGGAGCTATTTCTTTATCAGCACATGCAAAATACCTGTTTTTTTCTTTTTTTTTAAAGCATTTGCAGAGTAGCTATTCATAGTAGCGATGTACCACAGTTTATTTGATTTACGCATTTTCCCACTGATGAACACTGGTTGTTTCCGGTTATCTTTTTCTCTTACTGTAACAAATATCCTTATAGTTGCACTTTTGTATTTGTAGGGCAATTTCCTAGTAGTGGAGGGCATAAAAGTTTGTATTTTGGTAAATGTTGCTAGATTGCCTTTTAGAAAGTTTGCACAAGTTTACATTACTATCTGTGGTATATGGAAATGCCCATTGCCCAATACTTTTAGCAACACTGAGTGTTGTCATACTTTTAACTTTTAGCGGTGTGATAGATGAAAAATGGTATTTCATTGTTTTAATTTCTGTCAAATGAAATTGTCACTTTGTTTATTCTTTCCATAACCGTAAATGGCTTCTTTTTTACCATGCAAAGAATGCTCAAGTGCTCAACTTTCAAAGCTTTGTGCTGTGTATTTACTTTGATCTTGGATCTAAAGGGTGTTAAAACTTTTTTTCTAAATAGTAGGAAAAAATTGTTATTTCATTAGGTGTGATTACAAATGATAATTAAAGAAAACAAAGAAAAATGTGCACTGAAGGATTTATGGGTGGAATAACACATCTAGGCTTTGCTTTAAAATATTCCAGCCCCAAAGAATGTGTGGAGGGCAGATAGAGGAAATAAGACTGCCAGATGTTGACAATTATTAAAGCTAGGTGATATATATGTGGGGGTTCATTATACTAATCTATATAGTTTTTATGTCTGAAAATTTTCTTAATAAAAAGTTAAAAAATAAATAAATAGGAATACCTCCTTTCATTTTACTTTTAGTCACAAAAGTAAATTTTAAGTAGTGAGCCAGGCTTAGTTTTTGATAGAAAGTTTTAAAAGAGTTTAAAATTAGATGCATATTTGAGATATATTCAAGATAGTATATGAATTGTAAACTCCTTGGAGGCAGGTACAGTTATTTTTCTTTTTATCCTATGCAGTGTCTTGCAAATACTTGTTGGTGTATATGCTTTTTTTCCTTTATAGGAATTTTTTTACGTTAAGGAGCTATAGCTTTTAATACTAAAATTCTGGTACATTAAGATACCAGAATTGTTCCTTTGCATAATCAGTTGATGAAGAATTATCTCTGCTCTGTCTGAAAAGTTAAAGAAAAATGTATAAAATGGAAGTACTTTTGTGGATTACACCCAATTTTTTATTGAGTAATTTTAGAATTTATATGCCCTATTAATGATCAGAGATTTAGTACTAGATCTCCCAGAACTTTTTCAGCTCAGTAATACCTTCCTGTACTGTACGTTCCAGTCTTATCTCAGTTCCCAAACTGTATTTGACTTGGCTTTTATAGAGGAATTACCCTGTGATAATATTTTCTGCTAAGTGAGCTTTGCAGATGGACATAGGCCTAATCCTGATACTATTTATTTGTAACGATCGATTAATTCACTAAAAAAATACTGAATGCCTTGTATGTGTCAGGTCATATTTAGAACAGTAGGAAAGTAGTGATGGCTTTTGTGGAGCTTACCTGCTAGTAGATATGAACAAAAGGAATCTTTCCCTTATCTTATGTAGAATTTTCCTTATTTATATTTCTGCTTCTAACACTATAAAAAGGTGAAAGAATTTACTCTGCTAATTCAAGGTATTCTTGAAAGTTTGATGAAGTGGATTATTAACTTTGTTTTTAAATTTTTTACAGATGGTTCCAATCCCTACACATTGAAGCTTTGCTTTTCTACATCATCCCATTTATAAGAAGAGAAGAGCATGTTAGAATTTATGTTCACCTTTATTACAGTTTTAAAGCTACACTTCATTAAAAGAAATTTAAAATGGTTGATCTAAGGTTGCCTTGCATACTTTGATTTAAGGTCCTGTTCTGTAATAAACAAGTATTTTGCCTTGAGTAAATCTGTTGTAAAATTAAATATTGAATTGTTTTCATTTTAAAATAGATTATCATAATGTAGACTATCTACAGCCTCCTTGTAGATTACGCAAATATATTATTTCTAATCTTATTATTTTTCTTCCACAGTGAAAATATATTTGCATTCTTAATGCTAATTATCTGCAAGTATTTTTCCATTGTGTATGAGATGAACGCAGGTGAAAGTATTGCATTTTAATATTATAGAATTCTTATTATATGTTTAGATCTTTAAGTATGTTGCAGTTATTCATATTAAACATAACTTGTATTTATTAAGTATTTTAATCAAGTTTGAGAATAACATTGCACATAATAAATTTTAAGTATTACAGATTTAGCTGATTTTATATTTCTGAAAGGCTAACAGGCATATAGATACAGTTGTACAGTATGCACTCAAACTTATTTAAATTGGTGTGTTTTTTTTGAAGTCATTGTCCATTTGTATTGATGTGCCTCTGTTTCTAGTTCTAGTTTGGAGATTTTATAAAGTTACAACAATGAGTTAATGTGTTCATCTTCATTTGTTGCATGTGACTTGATCTTGGAAACATGTCTGATATTTGGCATTGAGATTTTAATAGAAGTTATTATTAACACTTCCTCTTCTAGATAATCTGAGATCCATGGATGGGCTTTAGGGAGTCTGAACCCCCTAAAATTGTATGTAGAATTTTTGGTACTTGCATTTTTATTTTTTACTCTTGAATCCATCAGTAATATATGTATTTTTCTATATGGTGCAAGGTATAAGGATCTAATTTTATTTTTATTCAAAACAGATAGCTATTTGTTTCAACACCATTTATTAAACATTCTTTCTCTCATTGGATCTGTTTTTTTCCTTTTTTGGAAAATAGCACGTCATACATAGGCAAGTAAGATATAAAGACTAAACATGGTATTAAGAGACTATTAAACACTTGTTACCAAGTTCACAGCTTTTTTTATAATAGAAAACTGATATAGCCGTTTTATTTTCATCTTTAAAAGAAGGGAGAATATGTTTTATCTACTTAGAATAACTGTGAAGTCTTTAGCTGGCAATAGCAGTATTGTGATCTTCAGAGTTTTAGTTTGCATGTAGAAATCTCATTTAGATCTTTTGTAAAAGCTTTATTTTGAATTTTAATATAAAAAAGGCAATTGTCTTAATCCTTTTAGAAAAGCAGGGGGTTAAAAAATTTAAGAGCTGTTGAATAGAAAGTTTAAATGGAAACTAAACATATTAACATTTATTTCCCCTTGAATTTTGAAAGCAGTGGACCAGTGTCCCTTCAGCCCTCTAAAGATCTAGAAAAATTTAGGTTCAATCTAGAAGCATTTTAGACCCTTATCATGGAGCCCAATAAGTGAAGCCAAGTGTAACTTGTATATGAATTGTAAATGTTTGATAGCAGACTGTGTATATTCCTCATTCATTGCCAATTTAATACGTAAGTTCACCTAAGTTTACAATAAACCAAGCTTTTCTCCGCCCCCCCTCCCCCCCCCCCAGTATATACCTTTCTATATTTATTGCAAAATTGGAATGTCTTAATTTTAAAAGGTAACTTGTGGGGCCCCACCTGGTAGTATAGTGGTTAAGTTCCTGTGCTCTGCTTTGGCAGCCTGGGGTTCGCAGGTTTGGATCCCAGGCACGAACCTACACATCGCTTGTCAAGCCACGCTGTGGCTGCATCCCACATAAAAAAATAGAGGAAGATTGGCACATATGTCAGCTCAGGGCCAATCTTCCTCATCAAAAAGAAAGATAACTTGTGAATATATCTAATAGTTGTCTCCTTCCCTTCCCCTCCCTCTGAAAATGAATATGAATGTGAGTGTTATAGATTATTTTTTGCCTAAGATTTTAGTAAACAAATCCCTGGATGGTGACAGGGCTTATTTAATTTATATTTGTTTTAAGTGGTATTGACTTTTAGATATGAACTCTGTCGTAGTGCTCTTTCTCCACCAAAATAACAAGTAAATTCTTCAGGTGCAAATTAGTTGGTGAGTTGGGCCTTGCTGATCTATGCACTGATGTGTCAGCCCTATGCGGTTGCTGTCAGTAGTGTCTTTGACAGTTTACTTGGGCGTCACCACTGTTAATGGAGTTTGCTTTGGCAACACTCCCTCTTTCCTTAGCCTTAACAACATTCTTCCCTTTGCTATCTTTCTGTTTTTAGAACATGAGAGAGCAGATTTTACAGCTGTAAAGAAATAATATTAGCTTTGAGTTTATTTTTTTAATATTGAAATTCCATTTTATATCCAAATCCCATTAAATATTTAATAATGAGTCTGCAAAACTGAGTTATGGAACATAAGCTACCTTTTAGAATCCTCGCTTTCCTGCTGAGGGTATTACCTCACCAAATAAAAAATGTTTGCAGTTGCAATGACATGAGACTTAGCAGCGTCCTAGTAGTTTGGTTGTCCAAACTGTTTGTTTTCTAGGACTGAACTGAGGGAAGAGAATAAGAATGACTGAATGAGGTCAGTTGTGTTTCACGTTTTCTTTATATTGCTATCTGCAGAGATAGGTAGGTTGCTAGGTAACTGCTTTTTAGTAGTTATCAGTGATACTCTTTCTAGAATGAAGAAATTTTAAGTGTAGAACATTATTCCATAATTAGGAATCTAAAACACAAGGAGCTTTGTTTCACTTAAAAAGCTCTTCAGGTGACAGGTTCTTATAAGAAAAATAACTGTGATAACCTCCCTGTCTCCATATGGGTCTTTGCTCAAGAGACTTTTAGTCCATTGAGAAGCCGTGTAAAGAGGTGCAAGCCTTTTAATTCATAGTACCATTGGTTTTCTTATAGAGTTAAGCCTTGAAAAACAGTGGATTAGACAAAAAGAAAAATTAGGGTTCGTATGTTCTGTCCTTCAGCATGCTTTATTTCTTCAGAATTTTTTTTTACTATGATGATTTCCATTGTCAACCAAAAAGTAAGTGAATGTGCAGAAATGATTCCTGTTTAAGCCAAAGAAGTTATTGGGGATTTTAAATTTAGTACATATTTAATCTGTGATGTCTTTGCCTTTTCCTAAAACCTAGCATTTCTACCAGATGGATTAAAGTGTTAATTAAAAACCTGATACATTTTAGTTCAGCTAATCACCTTCCTAGCCATCTCAATTTTAACGTGCTTTGAACTTGAACAAATATGGTGGACTTTACTAATAAAAGTTTCTTCAATATAAATAAAGCCTTTTATCTGCGGGAGCTCTTGAAATTCTTTTAATTTATGAATGAGGAAGTTAGAAGTGGCAGATATTGCTGCCTCTCCACCCTCCATCCACCCTCCCCCCATTGTATAGAGTAATCAAGGTTCCAGTGAGCCTGGCTGACTTAGTCTCATCCCTGTAGCCCAGTGGCTCTCAATAAGGTAGGTACCACCCCCTTGGGGAACATTTCAATCATTTGTACGAGTGCTTTTTCACATTTTGGGAGATACTACAAATATTTGATGGGCAGGGACCAGGAAGAATTGTTGCTTATCCCGTATGACTTTCCAGTATCCCGTCAGATATTACCTGATCCTAGAACATAACTCTGTTTTGTATATATAAGCACAAAGTATTTTTGTGTACAGTGCAGTGAATTTTCTAGGAACTACCTTGTAAATCAAGGAAAGATGATTGTTTTATTTGGACTATTTCCAAGAGGTGTTCACCGTTTTGGAAAATTACATCATTGAAGTGGTATTTGAAGTGACATTACAACCCATCAGGGTCAGTTTTCACTTGTAGCAGTCACATTCATCTCTTTATGTATTCTACCGTAGCCATTCCTGAGCATTTATATATAACAATATGTATTTTATTATGTTTTATTCTCCCTTATATTATAATTAGGGTTTTATTTTGTTTTTCTTAAAATTATGTGTGTGTGTGTGTTAGGTAGGTAGGTATTATCTAGGAATTTTATTTCAACATAGTAAAAGGGTGTCAGATTGCCTGGGTTGGGAACCATTGCTTTAAACAAAGTAATATGGTTCTGAGTTGAACAGACAAACCTAGCTTGATCCAAGGACAATGAAGCCTAGGATTTGTTGAAGAATGGGTGAGAAGATGCTCTCCCAAAGGGGTGTGCTCTGCATGTGTGAGATAGGCCTGCGACTGCTATTGCCATTTTGCTATCCTGAGAGAAACTAGCTGGTAGAGAAAAAATTATACGTAGAAGAGAGTAGAAGTAAAGGCACCCTAATTTAGTCAGCTTGTGGAAACCAACAGCGTAGGCTAGTTTGATCATTTCATGCTCAGTAGACCCCTGTCTTCAAGAGTTCCCTTTTCAGGAAATCATATCTATATATTTTAAGAATCTCCAATTGCCTAAATCTCACCTTTAACTACTTGTTTGTTCTAATATGCAAACAACACAATCAAATGAAAGAGCACTGAGAGTTGTTTGACAAGGGGCCCTATTTTTAAACCTCAAATATTTTTATCTTTTTGTTAGTTGTAGGCTTATGACCCATCTTATTTTCTCCCTTTTAAACTTTCGTCATAAGTACTACCATGAAGTTTAAACATCAGTGAAATATTCTGGACACTTTTATGCACTGAAAGTATTCTCTGTAGATTTGTTACTGAGTCACTATTTTCAAGAGCAGAAAGCTTGTATATACTCAAAAATTCTCTCTATTGTGTACCCAGTCCTTTTATGTAAATCACATAGAACTGTTAATTGAATTATGTAGAAGCACAATTGAATCAGTGGCAATTCCTGATTTGGAAACACACTGATCTCTTGTGTGACCTGCTCATCAGGTAGGCTAACGCTGCCGAACAACCTTGAAATGTTTTGCTTTGAGTCGATTTGATAATTTGGTTATCATTTCCTGTTTTGTTTTTTCTCCCCAAAAATACCAAGAGAAATCAAGAGCAATATTAACCCTTTCTGGGGAGTAGTTATGATTTATTGAGAGCTTGGAAAATAAACAGTAAATGGCCTGAAATAGTATGACTGTTACTGTAATGTTAGTGTAGCTTGTTAGATAACTGAATACCAGTGAGAGAGTTTTGGGGCTTGAAACTTGCTTACAATTTAAGATTGCGAAACTTAGATTATTAAGATGATTTTTGGGTATGATTTTGTTTATTTGACTTTTCTTAGGACAGTAGAGGGAGAAAAAAGACATGGTAGGAAATGCCTGTGTTGCACAGTAATATTTAGCAGTGGTTCTCAACAGTTAGAAGAGAGGATTTGGGGGATTCGTAGGGGGAATAATTCCATGAGTAGAAACCAGAATCTTGTGAGGAGCTTTTAAAAAATAGAGATGTCCTAGGCCATCTGCCGTTTTTAACTTAATTGGACTCTGTGTGTTCCTAATAGTCAAAGCAAATTGTGTTATTCATTGATTTCCATTTAAAGTTTATCTTTGTGATTTTATGTCACAAAGCATGAATTTAAAGTAGATAAGATTATTTTTGTTTTAACTTGGAGATGCAAAGGAAAAGTGACAGTTTGTACCAAAAAGTCTTAGTTTCTACAAAAATCATTTCAGAAGTGTCACTTGCAACCGTTTGTCTTCTTTTGACATTTAACTCATTTGTTTTTCCAGTATCTATCAAGTGCATGAAATGTGCCAGACATTAAAAGTTCAAGCAAACAGCTTTGAAAAGTCAGTAGGTTAATTTAAGCTTATGAAGGAAACAACAGAAAAATGATAAAGGCATCTTTTCAGATAGGAGGCAAAACCCTGTTTCCTAAATAGGAAGAACTGAGAATTAGTAAGTGAATCTCTAATCTTTGAGTAGTAGAACATAAGTCTGTTCTGGCTTTTATGAATTCCACTGTAAAGTGGAAAAATGAGGTCAGGGAGTGAGTAGCACTGCACGGAGTGTGGAGGGAAGCAGGTACGGTAATTCTGTGTCACAAATTAATGAGAGAGACCCAGATAAGTGATCTACTCAAGTTTAACAAGACAAACCTATAGGGATGTTATGACCTGAAGTTAAATTGCCTTGGAATCCAGATATTAATCCTCAAAATTCTTATACAAACAAAAAAGCACTTTTGCTCATTGAATTAATTGGTCCTTCTCAGTGACTGGAAGTATTAGCTGTATTAGCCCAAATTATTAATTGCTCTGGTAAATGGTTAGAAAGAAGAATAGTAGTTGCCAGGGACTGGAGATAGGGAGAATAGGGAGTGACTGCTTGTGGGTACAGGATTTCCTTTTGGGGTGATAAAATGTTCTGGAACTAGGTAGTGGTGATGGTTAACCACATTGTGAATGCACTAAATGCTACAGAATTTTACACTTTAAAGTAGTTAAAATGGTAGTTTTATGTTATGTGTTTTTTACTACAATGAAAAAAAGTCTGGCTCAGCAATCCTTCAGTTTAAACAAGGGCCAATGCAGTACTTCAGGGCTTTAATGTCACTGGTTAGAAATGTTGAGAAAGGGGTGTTGGGGGAATGTGGGTTAGTTTAACCTCCACACCAGCAGAATATACGATTCTGGGTCTCACGGTTGTATTGCTGTGATGGCTGGCTCATTCTGTTGTGTCACCATGGACTATGGGGCAGGGGAATTGGGGCCAGGGAAGAGGGCCCACTGGGGTCTTGTGCACAGTGAATAGTTAGGAAAAGGGATTTGAGAAGGGAAGGGGATGATTCCATGGGTAGAAACTAGAATTTCTCTGAGTTCCTAAACCAAATAATGCACTGACTGCTCAGTTCAGGTTCTGCTGAAACTCAGTTACTAAGTTTTGAGCTGCCCTCACTTAGTGAGCCTCAGCCTGCAGGTGGACGTATTCATGAACGTGCTCAAATTTCCTTGAAAATGAAGAGGTTATTTTATCTAGCCTGCCGAGGTTTATTTAGACTTTGACACATACATAGCTGCTTCAAAGTCATGAAGAGAAATTCAATGAGACTGATTTATATAGAAAACAGTATCTAAAAACAAAAACATTTGTGTGTGTAATACATAAATTCTTCAGAGGGCTTTAGCAGCCTTTTTTCTAAAATAAGAATGCTAATGTATTTTGTTTTATGTACTATATGACATAACAAAACCTGTTTTTTCTGCCTAATACAAAATAATCGAGAAGACTGATGCCAATGTCAATGACCTCAATCATGGTAGAGCTTTTCTTGCTAGACCATTAGGATAAGTAATACCTACAGGACTGTTGCCAATACAGATTCAGACTTGTCTTTCAAAGGCCTTATATGAATGTTATTTAACGCCACAATATTTCTCAGCAAAGTGCTAATCTTTGAGCCAAAATTTCTACCACTTGACCAAAAAGACTAAAATAGTTCCACTGCCTGTTGTATCTCCTCCTGCTGTGTAATAACCCTTTGCTCTCTACAGTTTCTGCTCTAAACACTAATCTCAGAATCAGTGAAACTTGTTATTTTCCTTAGTTTATGTTTCTGAGGAAGGTAGGACAGCTTTGGGGAGTTATTTCCATTATGTGTGAATGAAGACCATATGGTTTATAAGTTGTAGAGCAAGACCCTGAAAATGCACAGGGGTAACATCTTGCAGCCCTACCCTCAACCTGCTTACCACCAGGGGTGACACATTAGATTGAGCTGTAACCCAGAGCTGAGTAATGGGACTTGATGCTCTTCCAATGAAGAGCATGTGATCGTGTACAGGGGAAAGGGTAGAGACTGAGGAAGGAGACCTGGGTTATAGTAATGGATCCTAGGTCTAATTCTGCATCAGTACAATGTAGGGTTCAGGCTAGATGATATGGTTTGCTCAAGAATGCAGTTCTATTTGATGGTGATATTTTTTCTGATTCTTCTCTGACACTGCAGTTATCACTTATGGAAAGGGGCTGTTGAAATTATTTGGATAAAATAGGTAAGATTGTTATTGAGTAACAGTTTTATTCTTGCCTAAATTATCCAGATAGTTTTCTTAAATTGATCAGGTTAGTTATTATTATTGTTCCATAGTAATTTTGCTTTGGTAGCAGTGCTTCAGTGAGTCAAGGAAAGGATCAGGCTACCTACCAGTTTCTTGCATCATGAATGCTCATGTGACTGTCCTTAAAGCTGGTATAGGTCAGAGATTAGGAGAAGAACTTTGTGCCCCAGCATATGAGAAGCTAGCTGAGGAGAGGGTTAAGCAACAGTGGTTCCATTCCATGGGATTTCTGAATGACACCAGCCGCCTCCTTTTATCAGGTTGTGGTGAGGTGGATGGGACCCAGGATATGGGTTGGGTTGCTATCGTGGGCGGAGGGGAATGATAGTGTTGACACACCTAGGTATTGGATTTGGACATCTTGAAAACTACTCTTCACGGACCAGCCTTTCTGAGCCTGAAGAAATATCTGAGGTACACCAGATCCTAACCTTGAGACTTGGAAGAAAGAAACAGGAGTTAGAACTTTGACTTTTTTCTCCTTAAGCTGTGTGGCTTTGAGAAAAACCTAGACATTTGTGATCACAAGAGAATCTCACTGTGCTGTTGGCTATCTAGTGGTGAGAGGAAATGATCATAGGCATTTGAAAAATGGCTGCATTAGGTGGGAGAAAGCTTGCTGGGAAGACCTGTTATAGTCTGTCTGGACTATAGTCATACTGTATCAACCAAAAATCCTGCTTTGATCGTGTATATATTTGGCCAGCTCCCAAAAATTATTGGAAGAAGTATCTCCTTGTGCTGGCAGACAGGTGACTGTATATTCTGCAAGAAAGAGTGGTATTTTTCACTTAAGGCACAGTTTGTACACATCCCAGGATAATGTATTGGAGTTAAGAAGGGACAGAAACAGAACTTCTATCACATTCTGGTTTTGGATGAGTCAATAACAATTCCTAATAACTTTGAGATAGCATTGTGTAATAGAACGTTGGGTTAGGATGGGTGAGACTGACTTGTCCCAGCTGTGCCACTAACCACCTGTGTGACCTTGAGCAAGTCATCTAAGGAAACTTTTAAGCCTTTGATTCCTTTTAGGTATAATGAGAACAATAATAATATCTGACCTACTTATCTCCAAATGAAATAGTATATATAAAAGTACTTTTCCTGACACTCAATACAACTCTCCAGGATAGATAGGGGCACTTCCCATTCAGGAAGGCCTCTACACTACCGCACCATTGATGCTTGGGAAGGAAATACAGGCTGTCATAACCCAATCACTGCCATTTCGAATCGATGGTTAGCTGCCATTTGAGAAATTTCCAGTAATACAAATGGACTTTATAGATTAAAGAGTAGTATAGCTTAGGTAATAGAAAATCCAGCAAGTTGGCAAGTCAAATTACTTCAACCTATCCTTTTCAGACTTTTTTTTTTAATAAAGACTTGACTCACTCATCTGATATCAATAAAAGCCCTCCTAAATTCTAAAGGAAGGCAAAGTTAAATTTATTTTGACTATTGGTTTAAGAGAAGTTTATAATAGAGGTTTACTTTTAGTATTGAATATATACAAATTATGTATATTTGTATGCACATCTTACAGTAAATGGAGGTCTCTTACATAACCAGCATGTGGTACATATAGACCCTTTTATTTTAGTGAATATGGAGTTTTGAAGTCATAATAGTGGATTTTAAGACTATATTGGCCATATCTGTGATTTATTTGACCTAATACTCCCTTGGTAAAGACCCTTCATCATGGGAAACATGGGAAAACACAGTTTAATTTCTAAAGATCAGTTTATAATTTTTTTCCAGGAACTCAGTGATATGAAGACTGCCTGCCTGAATATTTCTGGATAGTGCTACTTCATGGAAGTATAGAGTTTGATAAATTTCTTTTCTGCTCTGTGAAGAAGTACTTTAACAGGTGTTTGAAAGGTGCCAACTAGATTATAGCAAACAGTTCCTGTCAATCTTAGTTATGTCAGTCTGGATTTTTTTTTCTCAGCTATGACATTTCTAGGCTGAAGAGTTCTGATTTTTTCTTTCTTTTTTTTAAAGTTTATTTTAATGAAGAAGCCTTTCCTTCATCAGAGGTACAAGATTTCTTCCATCATTTAGTTGTCCCCTTTCTGGGGCTTTTCAGCTTCTGAGATGTGGTAAACGTAACTGTATGCCAGTGTTATACCGACTCCAGTTCATAGGAAGCTGTTTTCCATTTCGGTTTCCATACCCTTAGAAGGAATAGTGCCGAAGGGGTAGGAGTGTAGGATTTGGAGTCAGAAGTCCTGGGTTCTTGGCCTCACTCTGCCCGTTATTAGCCATATGAGCCTGAGCAAATCCTTTAAAATGGCTTGAGCCTCAGTTGTTTGTTAATCTATGAAATGGGGATGTTAATATCTCCCTTATTTATCTCACTTATCCATTTAAAACTAGAGTTTCATAGAGTGGGTCTTGTTGCAGGGACTTCATTGTTTTTCTCTTTTGTGAAAGGGGCCATTAGACTATGAACTCCACCAGGGCAGGAACCTTTGTGTTTCCCCTTCCTCTTAGCCACACACCCATAGCGTCAGGGTCTCCCATATGAAATTGTGTTCATGGGTGAGGGCTGTCTCTATGGTGCCAAAGCCACAGCTTGACCTTGCCTAACTTTGTGACTGAGATGAAGCAGCAAGCAAGCTTATCAAGGGGAAGATAACATAAATCTAAAAGGAAGTTATAATACTGAAGATCACAGAATCAAGATTAAAAATTATCTTGACAGGCTGTGGCCCTGAGTTGGAAACATTAAGATGAAACTTAACTGAGATAAGAAAAGGTTCCTCATTTAAGTTTAATATTTAAGAATAATAGCTAACATTTATTGAGCATTTATTTGGTAGGCATCCTGATACATACATGTGTTATGTAATTTTATGACAGTTGGATGAGGTAGATACCATTAATTAAAGATGGGGAAGTTAAAGTAAGGGTCCAGGATTGCTTAGCCATTAAGTGGTGAAACCAGGATTCCAACACCTGAGGGTTCCAAAGGACACACTCAACTGCCATGGCTCACAAAATTATGCCCTCACCCCTCAAGATGTCCATGTCCTAATCCCCAGAACCTGTAAATGTGTAACCTTCATGGCAAAAGGGACTTTGCAGGTGTGAGTAAATTTATTGACTTTCAGATAGGGAAATTATCGTGGATTATCCAGGTGAGCCCAGTCTAATCACATGAGTCCTTAAAAGTGAAAAACTTTCCTATCTGCAGTGAGAGGAAATAGGAGGAGAAGGAGAGATTCTAATTATGAGAATTCGACCTGCTGTTGCTGGCTTTGAAGATGGAGGAAGGAGGCCATGAGTCCAGGAATGTGGGTGACCTCTAAAAGCTGGAAACAGCCATCAGCCGACAACCAGCAAGGAAATAAGGATCTCAGTGCTACCATTGCTGCAAACTGAATTCTGCCAACAGCCCAAGTGAGCAAGGACACGGATTCCCCCCTAGAACCTCCAGAAAGGAACATACCCTGCTGACACCTTTATTTTAGCCCAGTGAGACCAAGGTCAGACTTCTGTTGAGCTGTATGATAATAAATGTGTTGCTTAAGTCATTGTTTGTGGTAATTTGTTTTGGCGGTAATAGAAAACGAATACAGTTGCATTAATTTTCCAACAGAAACCTGGTTGGGCAACTGGGGGCTCTTACTGACGGTTCTAGGTGTCTTTGCCTTCAGCATCTTTGCCATAGACATGTTTGCCCAAGCATTTTCACTCCATAATTAATTTGCCGTAAGGCAATTTTGTCGTAAAATAACTGATTGACAGTTTAGTTTGACACTTTGGTTTCAATTAGAAACTACGATGATAAACTTACTGGAAGTGTGAAATAGGTGAGTGTAAAGTTGGATTGAATACTATACTAGAAAATGATGATATATCAGTTTGCAAATCCTTTGGTGAGCAGTCATCCCTCCCACCTGTCAAAACCAAAAGTTTACCAAGCTATGGCAAATATAAAAGAGGCAGCTAGTCATTCACAACAGCCTTCAAGAGTATTAATTACCAATTCTTTAGCTAATTTAAATACAACAGCTTGTTCTCTAATGTCATCTTTACCAAACTTATCATGTGATATTAGAAGTTTGAGGCCAACGAAGAATCAAACTCCTCCTCCTATCCCCCCACAAAAAAGAAATGGTTACGTGATTCCTGATGAGTATAAGTTTCTTGAAAATGGTGAGAATTTTTTGCTATTTGATGTGGAGAACATGATGTGGTCAAAATTTTAGTATTTGTCACAGTCTCTGGCTTAGATGCTTTGGTGAAGTATAAGGACTGGGCATGTGATGGAACATTTAAATGTAGTCCAGATATCTATCTACTACATGTTTCATTGTGTCCTTTTAAATGTCCCTCTTTCCTTATTGTTTATTTGTTTTAATTTTATTTTTTGCAATTTTATCTTTTATGGAAAAATTGACTTAGTTGCCAATTAGTTACGCAGTGAAAATGCTGTGGCAAAGATGTCTACAGCAAAGATGTTTACAATGAAAATATCAGATGCGTTTGTTGACCAGTCTAAACATGAAACTACACTATGATGAGGCTAAAGCAAAATTAACAAAATAAGGATAGAGAAGCATTCTTTTTGAGATCATGTCTTACTGTTTTGTAATTTGGCCAGACTATTTCTGGAAAATTGGGTCAATTCTGAATGCCAGATTTTGAAAGTCATTAGCAAATTTAAGTGAATCAAGCATAAGATGAATGAGACGATGAGCTAGGATTCACAAAATTTTAATGCTTTGGAAATTGATGCATTTTGCACATACCTAGCTTTGTCTTATTCCAGTATCCTCTGAGAGTATTGGTATATTTCATCAGGGTATTTATCATAGTAGAATTTTTTTTGGTTTGCTGTGGGTTTTTTTTTTTTCTGATTTCAAAGGTAATCAGAAAAAATTCAAACATCTCCAAAATATAAAACAGATGATGAAAGACCACTGTAATCCCAACTCCTAACCACTGCCATAGTCTGCTGGGTTCTTTCTCCAACTTTTTGTTTATATGTAGATTAACCTATCTATGTGTGTGTATATGTGTATATTTTCTAAATAAAAAAGAGATCATAGGGTTTGTAGATTATGAACCTTCATTTGGAAGACAAAACCTATTCCAAGATTCTACAGATATTTTCCTGTACTTTAATGTTTGTTTTTAATTTAGGTTTTTGGTCCACCCTGGAATTTATTTTTGTGTGCTGTGTAACATATGGATCTAATTTAATTTTTTTGTGTGTATAACCAATTGTCTTAACACAGTTGTCTGAAAATCCCATCCAGGTGGTGCTCCTTCCCATATACTAAATCCCCATAATGCTGTGTCTGGTTTGTATTCTCTAACCTGTTCCCCTGATCATCTATTCCTGAGTCAGTATGATGCTTTTAATTTGATATCTGGCAGAGTAAGCCACCCTCATTCATCTTATTTTTCACACTTTTCTTGCCCATTTTCAAGTATCTATTCTTCTAGATCAATTTAAGGATCAACTTGTTAAGTTTAAAAAGAAAATAGCCCTGAGAGTGACATCAGCATCATGGCAGAGTGAACTTTATCAGTAATCTTCCCCCTCCAATATACAACAAAAAAAAACATCTATACTCCAACAGAGGACATCCAGACATAACACAAATAACGGAGAGACACATGCCGCCATACAATGGAGGGCGGAGAAGCTGGAGCCCCCCTTGGAGGAGGTGGAATGGGGTAAGAGGAAACTTGACTCTCTCCGCTAAAGACTGCAATCTGGGACTGCCAGACGCCTCTGAGAGGGAAGGAACTGGGGAGGGGACGTTGGTTCATGGGAACATCAAGGACTCCCTAGGGCCCTTGCAGCCTAAAGGGAAGCCCTCTACCAGGGGCAAGAGCTTTCACCAGCTGTGACCTCAGCAAGCCAACACCCCAGGAGAGCAGATAGCCAGAGCAGAGGGAGAAAACCCCAAGAGCATGCAGGAGAAATTGCCCCTCCCCCCACCTGCCCAGGACAGCTCCACGTCTGGATTTTGGCTGAAGGCAGAGGGCTCAGAATATGTGGCTCTTGACCCCCACCTAGTGGTGATAGGCGGTAACTGCAATCAAATAATACCAGGGTGCCTAAAAACAGAACCACTCACTCTAGCAATATCAAACATTATATTAGATCCCCAGACGAGAGAGACTATGACAAGTATCCAGAAGTCAGTCCTGAGGAAACAGAAATATGTAATCTAAATGACAAAGAATTCAAATAGCTATCATCAAAAAATGCAACGAGGTAAAAGAGAATGTAAAGAAAGAATTCAACGAGTTAGGAGCTACTTCACAAAAGAGATTGAAACTACAAAGAAGAATCAATCAGAAATATTAGAGATGAAAGACACAATGGAAGAGAGAAAACAAAATATGGATTCCCTAAACACTCAAATGGACATCATAGAGGAGTGTATCAGCATAATTGAAGATAGACATGTTGAAATGCTCCAGACACAGGAGGAGAGAGAACTAAGACTAAAAAGAAATGAAGAAAGTCTCCGAGAAATATCCTACTCAATTAGGAAATGAACATAACAATTACAGGTATACAAGAAGGAAAAGAGAAGGAGAATGGAGCAGAAAGTGTGTTCAAAGAAATAATAGCAGAGAACTTCCCAAACCTTGGGAAAGAGATGGCTATCCATGTGGAAGAGGTTTCCAGATCTCCTAGATATGTCAATGCAAAAAGACCTACTGCAAGGCATAAAGTAGTAAAACTGGCAAAAATGAATGACAAAGAAAGAATACTAAGGGCAGCATGGCAGAAGAAAATAACCTACAAAGGAACCCCATCAGGCTTTTAGCAGATTTCTCTGCAGAAACCTTCCAGGCGAGGAGAAAATGGAATGACATATTCAAATCTTTGAAAGAAAAAAATTTTCAGCCAAGAATACTCTTTCCAGCAAAAATATCCTTCAGATATGATGGAGAAATAAAAGCTTCCCCAGACAAACAAAATCTAAGGGAGTTCGTAGCCACAAGACCCCCCACCACAAGAAATCCTCATGAAGGCCCTCATACCTAAAAAAAAAAAAAAATGCCCTGTTAGAATTTTCATTAGAATTGCATTAGATTTTTAGAAATTTGAGGGGAATAACTGTAGTTTTTACCATTTTAATTAATTATTTTTCATTAAGTTTTTTTATAGAGGTAATATTGGTTTATAACATTTATAGATTTCGAGTATACATCATTGTAATTTGACTTCTGTATACATTACATTGCATTCACCACCAAAATTCTAGTTTCCATCCATCACTTTACAAATGATCCCCTTTACCCACTTGACCCCCGACCCCAGCTTTAATTATTTTATCCAGGAGTTTCAGATCTCCTTTTAAGTCTTTCAACATGTTTTTGTATTCTTTATGTAGAACTTATATATTTCTTGTGAAACTTACTCCTAGATATTTTATATATTTTTTTATTATTGTGAATTGAATCTATTTTTCTTTCATCATATTTTCTAACTATAGTGCTGCTATAGTGTTAGGCTATTGAATTCAGAATATTTATGTTTTATTTTTCCATTCTACTGAATTCTTTTATTCAGTATTCTAGTGAATTCTCATACTAATCCTGATGATTTTTCAGCTGATTCTCTTGGATTTTCTTAGGTAGGCAATTATATCATCTCCAAATAATTACATTTTGTCTCTTCCCTTCCAATGTTTAAACTTATAATTTTGTTCTTGTCTTTTCCCCTTGACTATTGGCACTTTGAATCAGCTATTTTGACACTGAGACATTTTAAGACAGCCTAACACAAATCACTAAATAATCTGTTTTTCAAAAATGAAATAATAGCTAATACATATCAAGTGCTTATTGTGTGTCAAGCAGGTTCTAAGCATTTTACAGATATTAATTTATTTAATTCTTAGGATAATCTTATGAAGTAGGTATTATTATATTCTTTTTTCTTTTTAAGGAAGATTAGCCCTGAGCTAACATCTGCTGCCAATCCTCTTCTTTTTGCTGAGGAAGACTGGCCCTGAGCTAAGATCTGTGCCCATCTTCCTCTACTTTACATGTGGGACACCTGCCACAGCATGGCTTGTCAAGTGGTGCCATGTCTGCACCCAGGATCTGAACCCCAGGCCGCCGAAGTAGAATGTGTGCACTTGACTGTTGAGCCACAGGGCCGGCCCCTATTATATTCATTTTAATGATAGGTAAACTAAGGAGCATCAAGAACGTTGGTGAAGGTTGAACAAGGGATGGTGCTAGGATTTGAACCCAGGCAGTTTCGGGTCCCAAGATCGTACTCCTAACTACTAATCTAAGTTGCTTCTAAATGAGTAAAACAAAAATGGCTTCCCTGATTTTTCTGATTATAAAAGTAAGATACACTTATTACAAAATGTTCAGTCAAAAAGGTGTAGACAAAAGGAAAATAATCTCTAGTCCACTCTCATTTTTTATTGCTGCAGAGTATTCACTGTGAGGTAGAACAGTAACTTGTTTAATCAACTCTGTGCTGATGGCTTTTTGCAACAGCTTTTCAAACATCCATTTATATGTTCATGATACTCCCTGAACTGGTCAAAAAGTATTCACTTTTTCAAATTTTGACAGAATTGCCAAATTGTACCCCTCACCCCAAGAAAGTTTGACCTGTTAAACTTTGTTAATTTGGTCGGTTAAAATTAGCTCAGCACAACCAGAGGTACTCACAACTAGAATGCACAGCTGTGTGCTGGGGGTCTTTGGGGAGAAGAAGAAAGAAAAAAAAAGACTGGCATCGGTTGTTAGCTCAGGTGCCAATCTTAAAACAAAACAAACAAAATTAGCTCAATATTATTTTTTTTGCACATTATTTAATTTGCACATTTTATTGCAATATATTCTCATATATTTTAACCATCTTTATTTCTTTTTCTATTGGGTGTTGGTCTTTTTATTGATTTACAAACATTCTTTCTCTTTTATATTAGGGCCATTCCACCTGACAAACATGTTGCAATTTTTTTTTCTTTTTTTACCAGTTTGTCATTATAGAAGGATCATAGAAAGAGTGACCTACATTTTCTTATATATCTTTACAGTCTACCACATATTCTTTTAAAATTACTAATTATTGGGGCCCGCTGGTGGCACAGTGGTTAAGTTCGCATGTTCCACTTCGGTGGCCCAGGGTTCGCAGGTTCGGATCCTGGGTGTGGAGATGGCACCACTTGGCAAGCCAGGCTGTGGTAGTTGTCCCACATATAAAGTGGAGGAAGATGGGCACGGGCGTTAGCTCAGGGCCAGTCTTCCTCAGCAAAAAAGAGGAAGATTGGCAGCAGATGTTAGCTCAGGGCTAATTTTCCTCAAAATAAATAAATAAATAAAAAGAAATTCCAGAGACATGACAACTAAATGCACTCCTGGATCTTAAAAAAAAGAAAGATTAAAAAAATTACTAATTACTGAGTGAACCAGACCCCACCTTTCAGCCTCACACTTTCCCTTAGACTTAACCTTGCAGCCTCCCTGAATGGGAGGAAGGGTCAGGCCTGCCACTTAGGGTTATTACTTGGTAATTCAAAACTGTTTGATATCTAGATAAATGTTGTGGATTGCACACTTGTGCAAAGGATAAACATGTTTTAAATCCACATAGGAAAGGAGCAGCCAACAAATTAAAGATGTCAACAAACGCTGGAAAACAGGAGACAGATGGACAAGTGGTAACTGGCCTAGACTATAGAGGAAAATGCCAACAGGCGTACCAGTTTGCACAGCAGATCTCTGAAACATAAAGGAATTGGAGGCACTGTGTCCTCAAATAGCTGGAGTGGAGGGCTAGCTCTGGTGGCCTAGTGGTAAATTTCCACACACTCTGCTTTGGCGGTCTGGGTTTGGTTCCCAGGTGTGAACCTACACCACTTGTTGACGGCCATGCTCTGTCAGTGGCCCAAATACAAAATAGAGGAAGATTGGCAACAGATGTTAGTTCAGGGCGAATCTTCCTCAGGGAAGAAAAAAGCTGGAGGAGAGAGAGGGGCTTACAGCAGGTGATTTGTTGAAAAACTTTATAAGGAAAAGGGAAAAACCACAGATCCCTTTCCATACCCTACCCTGCAAGATAACTACCTCTCTCATATGCCAGAAGAAGAAACGAAGTTTATTTTCTTGAGAAATTCAACTAGAGAAGCGTCAGACTGAGGAACCAAGGCAGAGAGGATAAGTGCTGAGGCACAATCATGAAAATGAAAATTAAGTGAAAATGTACATGTGGAACCCTGAGACTTCCCCACTCTCAGTCCTCATCCTGCCCCCTCCCGTGTCTTCCAACTAGGCTCTCTGAGCAAAAGATTGAGGATTCTTCTCTGGACAACCTGTCTAGCTCATGGCAAAAATATTACAGATTCGGACATTTCAGAGTTTCTTGTGAAATGGGCGGTTACCCTACAGGGATAGCTACTAGTGAACCGTCCTTGCTCATGCACGCAGAGCTGCTAATTGGCTTTGTGGTGTCTCCCTCTTGAATATGAATAGACTGCCAATAAATCAGTCCTTTAACATGAAAGATAAAGACACAAATAAACAGAGAAAAAGAAACCTAGAGAAAACAAAGACTATTCAGGGAGCAGAAGAAAATTTAAAACTTTTATATTCTTAGAGAGATGAGAAGATTTTCCATGAGTGAAACATTGCTGAGAGAAATTAAGGAAGATCTAAATAAATTGAGACATATATCTTGTTCATGGGTCAGAAGACTCAATATAGTTAAAATGTCAATTCTCCCCAAATTGATCTATTGCAGGCTTTTTTTAGATAGAAATTTATAAACTGATCCTAAAACTTCATATGAAATGCAAAGGACCCAGAATAGCCAAAACAAGTTTGAAAAAATAGAACAAAGTTGGAGGACTAAAACTACCTGGTTTTGAAACTTACTACACAGCTATGGTAGCCAAGACAGTGTGTGGTAGTGTAAGAGAAATAGATGAGAATAAAAAGTGTAGATATAGATCCACACATACACTGATGATTGATTACAAAGATGAAAAGATAATCAGTGGCAAAAGCTTAGTCTTTTCAAGAGATGTTGCTGGAACAATTGGATATAGATATCACAAAAAAAAAAAAAGAGCTTTAATCCATATCCTGTACCATATACAAAAATTAACTCAAGATGGGACATAGACCTAAACGTAAGAGCTAAAACTGTAAGTCTTGTAGATGAAAACATAGGAGAAAAATATTTGTGACCTTTGTTCAGGTAAAGATTTCTTAGTTTTGACACCAAATGCATGATCTACAAAAGAACAAACTCATAGTTGGACTTCATCAAAATTAAAAGCTTCTGCTCTTGGGAATAAAATGAAAAGGCAAGCCGACAAGGTGAAAATGTTTGCAATGTATAGATATGATAAAGGACTCGTATTTAGAAAATATAAAGAACTCCCAAAACTCAATAATAAGAAAACCCTATTAAAACGTGGCAAAAAGATTAGAATAGACCTTTCACTGAAGAAGACATGTGAATGATCAATAAGTACATGCAAAAATGCTTGACATCATTAGTCATTAGGGAAATGGAAATTAAAATCGCAGTGAGGTACTACTCCATACCTATTAGAATGGCAATAATTAAGAAGACTGACCACACTAAATGTAGACAAGGGTGGGGAGAAACTGGAACTCTCAGTGGAAATGTAAAATGGTTCAACATTTTGCAAAAACAATCTGGCAGTTTCTTAAAAGTTAAACCATACACCTGTCATATGATCCAGCCATTTACTCCTAGAGAAAAGAAAGTATATGTCTGTACAATGACTTGTACACAAATGTTCACAGCAGCTTTATTTGTAATAGCCCAAAATTGAAAACAACCAAACGTCCATCAACAAGTGAATGAATAAACAAATGGTGTACATCCATACATAGTGTCACTTCTGCCATGTCACAAGCCTGCCCAGAATCAAGGGAAGAGATCACAGACCCCACCTCTCACTGGCAGGAATGACAAAGTCACAATGTAAGAAGAGCATGTGGGGTGAGAGATATTGTTGAACATGCCACAGTGTATGACGTATGTTCTTTTGGAAATACTAACCCTTTTTAAAGCCCTACACCTCATATCAACTCAGAACACAAAGAATCATTGTCCCATAGCTTGGTACAGTGCTCCTGCTTGTTGAGAGTCCATTAACTAGAACAGCTCTGCCTCTGCTTAGTGAAAGCTCTTTTCTGAGAGGCAAGAGTGTGTTCTGTCATAAACGAAGCGTTCTTCAAGATCTGCCTTAGCTCAGAGAAATGCAGTACAGGATTTGGGTCACATGTGAAAATTGTAATTAGCTTGGGTCAACACTTAACAATGCAGTTTCCAGTGGAATATCTTTTTTTTTTTTTTTTAAGGATTGGCACCTGGGCTAACAACTGTTGCCAATCTTTTTTTTTTTTTCTGCTTTATTTCCCCACCACCCCCCTCCCCCCCCGTACACAGTTGTATATCTTAGTTGCAGGTCCTTCTAGTTGTGGGATGTGGGACGCCGCCTCAACGTGGCCTGACGAGCGGTGCCATGTCCACGCCCAGGATCCGAACCCTGGGCCACCACAGCTGAGCACGCGAACTCAACCACTCGGCCACGGAGCCGGCCCCTTCAGTGGAATATTTCTGATGGCCAATGACGTCTGTGCACAGTGTGGCCAAACTTTTTGGCATTTAGTTCTACAACCACTAGACTTTTCTAGAAGATGCTCACTCTTTTGATGGAGATATTGCAAAAGGACCCCAGAAATTGGGCCTGAGGGGCTATTAAACTAGCTCTTTAAGTGAAAAATGGTAAAGGGAAGGAAATAAACATTGAACTTGCCTTTCTATAACATTGGTTGCCTTTTCTGGTAACCAAACGGTTCCAGATAATGAGGAAAATATCTCTATTTTACCAAGGAATGTTGACCAATAATGTAGTAGGATTGATAAAATTAGCAAATCAACATTCTGTAACACCTTTAACTCAGGCAACAATTAGCAATGGTGTTAAAAGCATCAGGTGTGTAGTTGATGGGAAACTACATAGAAAATGATTCCATACAGATTACTTTCTAGCTGCAAGAAGAAAAATGTAACTCTCCCATCACGGGATCAGAAAGTCATCACCCTTTTCCAGTGGTTGATCTTAACATCACTAATGGAAGGTCAACCAGATGTTACATGTTTCCTGAAGTATACAGAGATGAAGTAAATACCATTACTTGTGATGTATAGCCAAACTTGACTCCATCAAACCTTAATTTTCAGTTGATAAAAAATATAGAAAACAGAAGAACAAACAAAGTAACACCATAAAGAGGTATCCAGAAAAATCCAAAAGATGGCACAGCCCATAGCACTTCTGGCTTGATCTCTTTAATAAGTCAGTGTTAACAAAAGAGAGAAACTGTCATTAGTTTAGAACAGAAAACTTTTAAAATGCAAAGTGTTGATTGATCAAACCAGAGGTAGAGGACATTTTAGGGATGACTAAGGAAATCTGAATGTGGATTGGTATTAGAAAAGATAAAATTTTATTTGAATGGAAAAGTAGGAATCATTAAATAAGAAATCTAGGTTATAAAGTACACTATGGTCTGATTTTTGGTATGAAAAATACAGAAATATATACATGGAAATTGCCTAAACTGAAACTCTTATGAGAATAAAGAGGGGCACTATTGATGCTTATGCCAGGACAACAGGTATAAACTTGGTCTTCCAGGCGAGACAGGAGGAATGAGCATCCCACAAGCAGCTGTTCTCAAACTGCAGTGTGCAGCAGAATTGCCTGGGCTGGGTGGGTGGGGCATGTAAAATGGGGATTCCTCAGAGATTCTGACTCAGTAGGTCTGAAATGGGCCAGAGAATTGGCCTTTTTTGTAAGTACCCAGGTGACTGATGCTGGGACTGGTGAGGGAATGGAGCTCGGCCCAGACCGGTTTCTATTGGCGTCATTACTAAGCAGGGATTGGCTAATCTTTGTAGATATGCTTAAGTTTTGCTTTTTTGCTTTCTTCTTGAGTTAACCTCTCAGAAATCCATCTTTTGCACAAAGGAGACAGGAAAGCATAGTGGTTAAATGAATGGCCTCTGCAGTCTGACAGTACTGTTTGAATACCAGCTTTAGCACTTATTAGCTAAACGACAGTGTGTACGTCTTAACATCTCTGTTTTCTTGTAGATAAAATAGGAATGGTGGTAGAGTTGTTATGAAGATTCAATGAGATAATACATTTAACGCACATAGTAAGTCTCAGTAAACAGTAGTTATGACTTATTATGATTACTGTTAACATTTTTGAACAGGCAGTAAATGCTCTGTGCTAACCCTGGAAGAGCTAGGTATGTGTCAGCTGCCTTTCAGATACAGGGTGTCTCCTGGAGAGCAAAATGAACACCTCTTCCCTGACCCTCATGGATGAGTCATAAATTGGTGAGCAGCTTTTTACTGCACATCTGTTCGCTGACAGCCCGTTAGAAGTCTGTGGAATAGTTGCCCGAGTTTTTGGGCATGGGAGACCTACACAGCACAGCAGCTTCAATATTGTGCTCTGAAATCTCGGGTCTGATTACTATGGGATGAAAAGGACAGGGACTTTTCATCCTGAGGACAGGGACTAGGAGATTTGCTAGTCTTTTAAACTTATCTTTTCAAGGTACATTTTATTTCTTATCCAGAGTAAGTCTAAGAAGATTTTCTTGGCGACATAATTATTGTGACCCAATAAGGGAAGATAATTTTCTGTTAAAGATTCCTGCTGTTTTCTTAGCAGGTGGAAACTTCTGTGCTCTGCAGAGGCTGTGTGCTGTTATTGTCCTTCCTGGGTTCATTCTTTCCATTCTGAGACCGGAAACAAAACATCCATAGGAAACAATTGGTATTTCCGTTCCTATTTGTACTCCTTTGCGGGGGTGGGGGAGTTGGTTTGATTTTTTTTTTTCTTTGTTTTCTTTGTCTTTTGTGCTTTCATTCTGTAGCATTCTCACCTGTGTTTTTTGAAAAGTCAAGTTGCATCATTTGCCACGTGGTCTGGTGAAATATTTGAAATAGAAACTGCCCTGATAGCTCTGGGTCTTACAGTTACTGTGTTCTACCTCCCAGAGGGGTCTGAGCAGCTCCGTCTGACTACGTGTGAGGGATTAGAAAGGGTGCCTCAGGTGTGTCCTACGTTACTCCATGTAAGGTGCCGGAGCAATTTCACCCTGAAGCTAAAGGAAATCAAGACTCAGCATCCCTCATTTGCTAGAACCTGGCCTTTTCTAAGGCACTGGGAGGGAACCTAGTGATGTGTTTATATGTTTTTGTATAAATAGCAAAAATAAGATATTTTTGTATAGTTTTCCATTAAAGACGATCTCAAAAATTTTATAATCTTTAGGCTCTACAAATCTGTATCACTCCTGACAATCCTCTCCAGCCACAACTGGTAGATTTTACCTTTGTATAATCAGATAATAAGCGCCTCAACTCCAGGCCAGGGCACACTGGATATTGTGGGAATGCAAGGACAAAGGAGCAGTGGCCACCCAATTAGCTGCTGGTTGCAGAGAAAACTGCAAGCTGGGGCAAGAGCAGACCTCATGGGGAAAACAAGTTACAGACTCCGGGTCTGGTGGACAGAGTTCCTTCTTCAGAGGGGTGAGTAGCAAGTAGCAAGAATCAGTTACCTGTTTCAAAGTCTTTGAGAAAAGTTAATGACCGACTTTTAAATTCTCCTCAAATAAAAATACCATTGCCTATGCGTTGTGCTCCAAGCACCCTTAAGCCCTCAAGGGGCTGTGTCCTACAGTGAAGAGCGCTCTGGAGTGTTCCTGGCCCCAGCTGCTTGGCTAAGTAGCCATGTGCCTTTGGCTAAATTATGAATCCCTTCAAGCTTCACTTTGTTCATCTTTAAAATGAGGGTGTTGGATTAGGCAGCCTCGCTCTAAAACTTGAATAATTTTATGATACAGAGGTAGAATTTAAATGATTTCTCTAGTGATATAGGTGTATTTCCATGGGAAAATATGATGCACCTGTTGGGAGGGAGATTGACATATGGAGAAAAATTGGACCATATGGGATTAGGAAATTAAACGTTACCTGCCCCTGCTCAGTAAATGTGCCAAATTTGAGTCTCTCTTCCTAAGAATTGTCTTCCTTTTAGCAAACAAGAAGAAGACGTTATGAGCATTTCCAAAATTAAAAGAATAATCATGTCATGTCAAATGTTGATGTGTGTAGGTAGTGATGTGTTAGGTCTAGGAAGGAAACCTGTATTTTAGACATGTTCTCTGTTATTTAGGAGACTAAAGCTAAAACAAGACTAGCTCAGATAAAGCATTAGCAAACAAAGCTGATAAGACAACCATAACCTATGATTAATGATGGGCTGATTTAGTAAATTATGGTGCATCCATCGTATGGCGTGTTATACAATCATCAAATCGAACAAACCACATTTATACGTATTGAGTTGAAAAAGTGTAGAAGACATATTGGTAAGTGAAAATAAGCAAGTGGTAGAATAATTTGAAGAACATGATCAGGTTTTTGTAAGAAGCAAAAACAAGACTCTAAATAGGTAATTCTATGTTTGTATAAGCACAGGAAAAGAATGGAATGATACACACTAACATGCTAATACCGGTTACTTTAAGAGGGTGGGATTGGACAGAGGAGGAAGACAGGATTTTTTTTCTTTCTGTAATTCAATTTGTTTAAACTTTTACAACGAGTGTGTATTATAATTTTTAAAAGTGCTTTTGTAAAACACACAAAAAAACATAACCCTTGTTTCCGCAGGCTTCACCAGTCTGTGGATGTACGTTGTGGATCATACAATGGTTATATCTTTCATTCGGCAGTACTCCCCAGTCCCCGCTAAAACTCACCCAGTGATTTTGAAGCCAGCCCTCTCTTGTTTTGGGAGGGGTCTTACACAACACAGAGGCAGATGCTATCTTTGCTCATGGCTGTGTCAGAGCTACAAGATGGCGCCATGTCCCCTCAGATTCCTAAAATCCCAGCAGCGCCTTAGTTCTTCAGGAAGGGGAATGCTTTTCCTCTTCCTCCCCCGTCACACTCTGCTGGGTAGTCACCAAAGCTGGCCTGCTTGGGCTCTTTGTGCACGTCAACTCTTCTGGGCTGGTCCCACTCTCCTCCAGAAATTCCTGGGCCCCTCTACGTGGGTTCATCCTCCATGGGTATGTCCACACACAATGAGCGCTAAATTGTATGATGGAGGCAGAAGTTCAGCGAAGTGAAAGAACTAGGGCCCAGATAGGGCTGTGGGGAGGGATGAAGATAGGGGACATCAAATGTGTGAACTGTAACACCAGCAATATCAAGAAAGAGGAATGAGAGTGAGAAAGAGAAAAGCAGCTGGCCTAGTACTATTGGCTAGTCTGTGGTACACTCTTGTTAAATACAGACAATCTCACAGAATGCCCATGTCAGACAAGGCCACTCTGTGATTGCGATGGATCAAAACAAAAACAAGACCAGTCTGTAATTATGTCTGACTATAATCAAAACAAGAAATTGTCTAGACCACAAAAATGACCACCAAACATTCCTCTATCCTGGGTAACAAGAGTAACTGCTGCTTCTTTTCCAATTACAGCTGTAGGCTTGCTTTGTTCCTCCTGCCTTCTAGATAAGAATTAAGGTCCCAATCATGGAATCAGCCCCGCTTCCTGACAACATCCAATCGGGAGTAGAGCCCCACTTCCTTGAACCCTCCCCAGGATCACTGAACACAAGCCCAAATCCTATCAGAAGCCGTTTTTCACACCCACTTACTGAGGGTATGCAGTCTCCCTCATTGCAACGAGTCAGTGAACCCACAGCTGACTGTAGGGGTGTTCTTGGTGTTTTTTGGCTGGAGGGCACTGAGAAGGGGCAGGCTCTGAGGTGGACGAATGTGTAGAGGCATTGAAGGCAGAGGCCTGGGAGTTTTCACCCTGCCATTTACTTTCCCAGTTGTTGTGAGAAAGTCATTTACATATTTGCACCTTCAGTCCTTGATGGTAGGTGAGTATTAATTCATTGCCTGAATGAACAAGGTGTGTGAGGGCCTTTCAGAGAAAGATCTGACTGTGGCAGAGTACTTCTTTGGAAAGTACTGGAGGGTGAGGGCATGTTGGAGAGGGGGGAACAAATGAGGAAACGTTTGAATTCCAGGATGCCTTACTAATCTGTATTCTACCCACATGGGCAGTTGGTGTCGAAGAAAGAATGTGGACTTTAGGATCAGTCCTAGCTCTACCGCTTGCAAGGTATATGACTTGGAACAGGTTTCTTAACTTCTTCGAGCTGCAGAGCTTGCATCTGAGGAACGAAGAGAATATCACTCACCTCACAGGCTTGAACAGAGCACGCAAACCACCCAGCCCTCGCTGGTGCATAGGGTAGTGGTTGCCCACCAAATGTGCTGTCTCTTTCCTTCACAGTTGGCAATGGACAGTCACTGTAGATTCCTAAAAGAGAAGTGGCCCAAGGAGAGCGAGCATTTTAGGAAGATAGACCTGATGGAGGTGTACAAGATGACCTAAGTGGGGGCTGTAGGCAGACCTGGGAGATGCTGGACACTCCAGCTTGTTTGGCAGTTGCTGACCACTGCAGAGATTGCGTCATATTCTCACAAGCAACACAATTGTCCTGGCTGCACGTGGGCAAAGAATGAATGGAGGCATGCCACACAGCGTGTTTTATACAACAAGCCTTAGTGGGATAGGTAGAAGGAAAAAACGCTAAAGTTAGGGATGTTTCTAGAAAGGCAGCCAAACTCTGCGCTGGTTGGAACAGCAGAAGGAACAGATCCCCTCAGAGGGCAGCCGTCAGCAAGGGCGTGACCATTTTTAATAAATAAGGCCATGGGCCATAACATCTTCCACTTGTGGGTTGTTGCCTGGGCTTTGCAGTCACACAGAGAAGGTCTGCTTCAAATAGGAAGGACGATGCTGAGCTCTGAAGCTCGGTTTGGGCTTTCTTCCACATATTACTTGTTGAGTGACCAAGGCAGGCCATTCCACTTTAGCCCAAGGGCGAAATGACTCCAAGGAGGAGAAAATGGATGACAGATGTAAAGGGCTATAGTTCACAACCACTCTTTCCTCACCGGCAACACCTGTGGTAGTTCCTAAATTTTATAGTTAATAATACCCTTGTGAACCTTCAAGCTAGCACATCCCTTGCTTAGCAAGGAGCCTTTGGATCTGGGGCATTTCTATCAAGAAGCAAACAAAAAAAGAAAACCCCCAGTGATTTGTGAATGACGTAAAAAAAAACCCCAACCTGTAAGTAAGCTGCAGATGGCGTAAGAGAGAGCAAAGTCAAGGCAACAGCGAGGGACTCCAATGATCTGCATCATCGAATCAATCAACATTTATTGGGCACCTACTTTCTAGGAAGCTGGGCACTGAGGAACTGAAAGATGAACGGGCTGATCTCTGCCTTCATAGAGTCTGTCGTCTAGTGGGGACTCTGACAAATGTATCAACAAATCTAAGGCAAGGCATAGGAAATGTGCCCAAATCAGCATGGTAATGGGGAGAAGGGGATGATTACATCCTCCCAGAAGGATCAAGGTTTTAACATTTGGATTTTATAAGAAGAGGAGGATCTTGAAGAGTTCTTGATCTGGGCTTCAGATCATCAGCCAATAGCCATAGATGTAATGGTCACCTCCTTGCCCCTCTCCCGGAAGTGTGAGGGTCCTGATCCCTAAAAGACTTATGCTCTCCTGGACCTTTGTGTCTCTGGCCTGAATGCCTGTACCCCGATAGAAGGAAGGACTCAGGAGAGAGGCACCTGCTGCTCAGCTCTATTGATCCCTAAGCACTCTCATCGCCAACATGCAGAGGCCATAGGAATTGGAGACCTATCATTAGGGGACTTTTGGAATCCTAACCAAGACACTGGAGAATAATGGTTGGAAAAGGGGACACTAGTGTCAAAAGTGTACTTCTGCTAAATAACTCATTCAGCTTGCTAGAAGAGAATGGAGGAGATTGGGAATTATGTATCTAGGCCTAGACAGTCTCTCTGCTTGGTTTAACATGGTCATGTTTTTCCTGTTTTGAGAATGAGAAGAAGACAGGTCCTACTTTATAAATATAATAAGAGAACAGCACTAAGATCTGTATACCACTGTCAGTGAGAGAATCCACTCAGCCTATTTAAACTACAAATGAGAGTAGATGTGTATGTGTGTGTGTCTGTATGCCTGGACTCCCTTGCATTTAGTTTCAGCGTCCTCCTTTGCAAAATGAGTATACTTATATGTGTATTTAATACATGAACATATTAAATTATATATACATATAAAAGTATATATGTGTATCTATATATAATATAATTATATATGTACAGAATATATATAATATTATATGCACTTTTATGAATTAATTTTTAAAAGCATCTGTCATTCAAACAAGAGAAAGCCATACCTTTGGGAGTTTTGGCTAACTTTTTTATAAGGAAATTTTCAAATGTTTACAACAGTAGAGAAAATAGTCTGATGAACCCCCACGGACCCATCACCTAGTTTCAATAATTGTCAATATCTGACCAGTTCTGTTTTGTCTATGCTCTACATCCCCTCCCCGAGTCAGTTGCAAATCCCAGATCTTATATCATTTCATTTGTAAACACTTGACTATTACAAAATTGGTTTTAAAGCTCGTTTATTTAATATTGCCTCCATGCACAATCTGTTGTATTCATCAATCCATAGATTTCCCACGACACGAGAATCTTTTCCACACCAACATTTGACACAAAAATTGAAACTGAATATTAAATCAGTAACGAAAACTTTGGAGCAGCAGTTTCTTTGCTGGAAAAGTATGTCCGCCTCTCAAGAGATGTGTTCTTTCTAAGGAAGGAACGTTGTGTTCAGTCACTGGTTCCCTCCCGGCGAGAATCCAGAGAGCACTCTTTTATCCATGGTGACCCGTCCCAGGCTGAATTACCCCAGTGAGGGAAGGAGATTTCGCCTCATTACTCAGATTCCTGCGCTCAGAGCAGGATATGATCCATCTTAAAAAAGAAACCATTTCTCCAGACACTTGAAGGTTTTAGGACATACACCCAATACTTGCAGGGGTCAGAGGAACCGTTGTCTGCCCAGAGTGTTCCTTACGGCGCCATTGTCACTTTCGCACCGAAATTTTAATCAAATTTTTTTCCTCAAGGCATTTTGGAACTATGTTAGCATTTTAAATTATTGACTTAAGCTACACACACACGCACATGCACATACACACACCTGCCTAATATTCTTTACATAAGATCATAGTGGCTTAGTGGTTGGGTTCCCAGGCTCCACTTTGGAGGCCCAGGGTTTGTGGCTGGATCCCCAGTGAGGACCTACACACCACTCATCAAACCATGCCGTGGTGGGGTCCCACATACACAATAGAAGAAGATTGGCACAGATGTTAGCTCAGGGCCAATCTTCCTCACACACACACACAAAAGCACTTTGAGACAGAAGACAGAAACCAGACCAATAACAAAGTCCTCTTTCAACTATATGTTTTTGAAATTCAGCACTACTCCTATGTCGCTACATACCGTCTGACTGACAAAGCGCTAATGTGATAGAAGGCAGGGTCAGGCTGTACTTTGAGATATTTTCGAGCTTCTCTGGAGAGGATTATCTCATTTTTTGGTATAATAATAACAGTAGCCAGCATCAGAGTGTCTCAGACCTTGCAGTATTTATATTACTGTTAATAAGACACTTTCACACGAAAGACTGTATTTAATCCTCGCAGCCCTGTGAGGTTGGTATTACATTACTTACAGCGTGTATCAATTCATTTAATTCCTGTCAACAACCCTAGGAGGTGAGTTCTATGTAAATTATCTGCATTTGCAGATGGGCAATGAGGTGATACGGCGGTTAAAAACGCACACAAGGTCGTTAAGCAGGGTTTGAACACAGTCATTCAGACCCCAGAACCCACACTCCTTCTTAAGCAGCACCCTCTCTTGCTGCCTGTGTCCATGCTGTTCTGTACTATCCCACGGTCGCCAACAATTTCCCTTATCACAGTTTATTTGTTATTTTTAAGTTGATTCGGGAGTGCTGCGCGGGGTAGAAAATTTTTTTTTGCAAGATTGCTTAGCAATCCTCCTGAAGCTGCCTGTCCGCGTCGGCCCCGGGCAAGCGGCTCGTGTGCTCGAACCGATGGAGGGAGGCCGGGGGGCCGGTTAACCCGGGCCAGTTACCCCGCGTCCTCCGGCCCCTGAGCGCCCTGCAGTGGCGCGCGAGCAGCCGCGTGGCGCCACCTGGTGGCCAGAAGGCCCGCAGCGGGAGCCTGCGCGGCGCTCGGCGGTGGGACCCCGCGGTCCTGCCCGTCCGCGCCGCCCTCAGCCTGCCCTCCCGCGGGGACGAAGCGGAGGGTGTCCGAGTCCTCGCAGTTACAAGCCAGCGGCCTTTACGCCGTGTCTGGAGCGCCTGTCCTGCGGCGCCGGCCTCGAGGGGGCGAGCTGGAGCCCGGGCCGGGAGACAGAGGGGGCGCCCTCCAGGCCGGCGCGGGGCGGCTCCCCTCGGTCGGACGGGGCCCCAGGCAGGGCTCGCCTGTGAGGAAAGGGGAATTAAGTTGAAAAGCGGATGGTTTTGCCTAAGGATTTTTAAAACGAGCTCTTTAACATTTTCAAGTACTTAAAATCCATGTATTTGTGTGTCTATATTTCTTTGTATCCTCACTTCTTTCCAGAAAGGTACTAAAGCTGGAATTACATCATCTAATGTTATTTTTCCCTCACAACAGTCATCTTGGGCTTATGAAAAGTGCAAGTGGAATGGCCCCGAGAGCACTCACCTGCCGAATAAGCAGTGCTGACCAGTGGTGTGGAGGGGCACCTGGCCAAGCTGGAGGACCTCCCGCACGAGGTCTGAGACGCCCTGGTGCTGGAGGAAGACGGCGCAACTGTACAGACGGAAGTGTAGCTCTGGGGTCTGGCAGAGGGCATGGTGCTTCAGAAGGTGCAGCCCCCATCAGAGCAGGGGCCTGGGTCCCAACTCTCCCTCTCCCATAAGACTGCCAAGAAGATGCACGAGACATGCATAACTTTCTACCTGCACAAGGTGAACCTGCAGGACTTCCTTGGCTACCTGAACCTGAAGGCAGCTCTCTCTGGCACATGCTCCCTTCCCCATAGTCTGCACTGCACATTCTGAAGGAAGCTCTTCACTGGGCCTTCTTCAGCACACAGGCCACAGGCCACAGGCCACAGGCCACAGGCTACGTGCTGCTCAGCACCTCCTGTTACATGCAGCAGGTCCTGCATGCCACAGAGGGAGGGTAGCCCTCCAAGGGCAAGGCCTCATCCCTCATCCAGACCTGCCTGAAGATGCTGTAATGAAGGCCCAAGTCCATGGAGGCCTTTCTTGGCCAACGACCAGACTGACTGCCTAGTTTTGTGAGTACTGTGTTATCGTGCTTAAGGGTACATCTCTCCATGAAGAGGCGGGGTCCTACCTGAACCGTGAGGTCATTCATTATGTCACTCTATTAAGGAGGAGGAACATTTCTGAAGTTTGAATCTGATAGGGAAAACTTGGGCAGGCTGCAGAATAGGTGGTCCCACTTTGTATAGAGATTGAGGATGTGGAGATTGCCAATGAGGGGACTGTTGGGGGCTGGGCTGGACGATGGTGGCCTCTGTGTAGAATGAGGAACCTGAGGAGGGCACCTGGAGATTTGTATCAGATCCTTTAGGCAAGTGTATAGATCTCTCAGAGAGTGAGTGAATTGGGTTAGAGCCTATGACCTCGGGAGAAATTAGCTATGTTGGAGCCAACCCACATACTGGCAAGGCCACCCGGATTCACAGAGCCAGAAGAAAACCAATACTTGAGGGAAAGGGTGATGTCCACACTCAGACTACAACTGTGACAGTAGGCCGTAGCCCCTAGGTCCCAGCGTGGCATTGACTTGGTAACTGAAATGAAAAAGCCCAAAGGTTAGGAATAGAGTTGGGGCTCCTTAGATAGTCATCCCTTCCTCTTGGACTTCTCCTTCCAATGCTAAACCTTGCAGCATCTAGGTTTAGTTTTATTTAGGGAAAAATTTTTCCTTGTAATCCATAGCTTCAATATGAGCCAATAGAGAAAATGGTTAAAAAGGTAAATGCAATGTTTGCTTGCATTGATACAAGCACAGCACCTGGGCCAACCGATGTCATCATGTCATTGTCCTATTGTTACTCTTTGATTGGCTGCAGATGGCTAGGTCTTAGCTAGCCCTCATGGCTGGGTGAGCTTTAAGCACTCCTTTCCCTTGAACCTACATCCAGGCCAAAGGTAGGTGAAAAGCCTCTTTGGTCTTCTTTATCTGACCTTTTTACCTGGTCCTTTGAAGGCCTGGGTAAAGGGACTACAGCATTTCTCTAGGCCTAGAGTAGAGCTCTAGGCCAACCACTCCATATCTCCTTTGCCTGGCTTCACCTGGGTCCTGCTGGCAGGGGCAGATTGCCTCCCCATGCAGAAGGCAGTCCCTGTCCTTGTGGCAAGACCAGAGGCATGTGATTCCGAGGGAGTGGAAGAGGCCAAAAGAATGTCTGCCCGACTCTGTACCCTTGACCAGGTCCTAACTGCCTCCTCTTCTAGGGTGGATTAAGGGAACCTTGAGCTGCCCCTCATGGCTAAAGTGTGCCACGACTCTGGTCAAACCATTTCTCTAAAAAGATGTATGGTCCGTTAGCATACAGTTGTTATAAAGGGCATCCTGGATAACAGGGCTGGAACCAGGAAACAGTTGAAGTAACTAAGGATATTTGGTTTAGAATAAAGAAGACGTTCAAGGACCAATCTCTTTTTAAATATTTAGAAAGTTTGTGGAAGAGGAGATATTCATTCTGTGGGGGATTGAAGGGCGGAATTGGGACCAAGGAATAAATTACGAGGAAGCAGATTTTTGCCTCAATTTTAAAACTAGCCCCTGGAGATATTCACGAAGGTGCTGCTGACCACATGGCAATGTCCTGGGAAGGAACCTCCTGGCTGGAAGCCCACCCACTCCTGCGAGCCCTTGTTGCAGGCTTTCTGGGACAGTGCTATTTTCAGTGTCCTGCCTGTGATGGTGACTATAAACAGTCGCGTGTCCTGGAAACTCCAGCATGCCCACATTCACTCCACACTCTCTAGAAGGCCTCTTGCTTGTGGAAACAGAATAAGGATGTTTTGTCTAATCATATCCTGACTTGCGGTTTGTAAAATATGATGAGAGAGTTTCATCCAACGCTGAAGGTCTGTAACTCCCTATTTATCAGACGAGATTAAGTAATCACTTTAGATTACGTGGTGAGGTAGTGGCAGAATGGGAGCCAGAACCAAGGGTCTGACTTCTCTCTGGATGTTATTAGAGACTTTTTCTCTCAAAAGGGGCTACCTTGCTCTGATGAGATAGATACAAAAATCATCTCCTGGTTTGGAACAAGCTTCCCCTGTTTAGCACTGTCTGCTCCTTTCTGCAGATCTTCCACTCATCCTCCCCTCCCTTTAACACATCTTCCTAGTGGTGGCTTTTATCTGTTAGTTAGGGATGCCCGTGGTACAGTATGAGATGAGACAGAGTTTACTTCTGGGTTGAACTGGTGTATTTCTGAAGATGAGCTCCCTCCTCTTTGCAAGGACAAGCCCTGGTGTCATCTAATGTCCCTATGCTGCTTGTATATTTTGAAGAGTCTTCTATTGCCTTAGACGCTGTAAGTCTTTGAGGGCAAGGAACACGAAATCATTACTGTGAATCTCCAGGCAGCTAATAAGGTGTTATACCCTGTGGGCGTTTGATAGATATTTGCTATTTGCTTCTCTTCTTCTCCCATATGAAATCTCAAGATTCCATCATCTAGGGAGTCAGTTCCACCTTGTTGCTCCTCCTCCAAGTTCAGCTTCAGGAGATAAGGCTTCAGGAGGGGAGTGTGTCTTCCCACATATAGCTCTGTTTTACACTTAATGTGTTTATTTGAGTACCTAGATACCATGGTGATAGGTGCCATAGAAATAGAAGGAAAGAGCAGGGAGGTGGAACAGAGAAAGGAAGGACCCCAAACACCAGGGGGCTGGAAGCAGTGTTTTTGTGACACCAATGTTTATTTTGAGCTGGCAGTATTATTTCTCACGTCCTCCGTGCACAGCCTCTCTCCCCCTGGGAATGTAAATACTGTCTACTTCCTTATGTACTTATGTTCTCTGGGGCTTGAGAGGAGGAGAAATGCTGCATTCAGCGTATAAGGTGACACATCATTGTCACTACTTCTTACGTTTGTGTGTCACTTGACACTTTTCACTGCATGTTCACACACATACTTTCCTCATTTGATCCTATGTCAGGCAGATAGTATTCACCCCTCATTTTTTTGAGGAATTGGGGGTTTTCAGAGACTGACTTGTCCAAAGTCACGTGGCCAGTGAGTGGTCATAGCTCAACTCCAGCTGTCTTTTTTTGAGTGGGCCTCCTTATGCTAAGATCGGGCTGTGCATGATGGGAATTCAGGGCAGGCTGGACAGACACCCAGGGTGTTTTGGGCAGTGTCATTCAGGTTAGAATGAGCTGTGTGGAGTGATCCAAGTCAAGGGGAAACAGCTGGCACTTCTGCATGAAGCCCGCAGAAAAATATCATTGGCTGCAGAGGAAATTTTTCGTCTTGAGACAAAGGAAAACATAAGCCATAAATGTACCCTGCGTTCAAGGCTGACAACCGTTCCAAACAGCTCCTTGCCAGCATAAGCGAACTTCAGAACCAATGTGCTAACCCAAACACTGGTCCTGGGAATGGCCACACAGCTGTCTTCACCCGTCCTGAAAGCATCACGGGACAGACTGAGGTCAGGCTGAGCCAAATACAACATGAAATGGAATCCTGGGCATGGCTGGGCATGTTCCAACCTCATTTCTACGATCCCCTTCATGCGTATCTGATGTAGCTAAGCGGTACTGCCTGTAAGTCCTGCAACTCCTTGTCTTGGGGTCTTCGCCTCTGCTGGGCCCACCATCTAGAATGCCCTCTGCTTCCCCCCCCCTCAGCTGACCATTAGTTTCTACTTTGCCGTGTCTGACCTGCCCTTGAAGGCCCAGTTCAAATGTTCCCTCCCTGCAAAATGTTTTCCTGATTCTCTCTTACTGAAAGTCATCTCTCCCTCTTCGACCACCTATGACACCACTAGTTTGAGCTAGGATCTGGTGATGAGAATCAAAGGTCTCTTGCTTCAGAGAGCTCCACTCAGCCCGTAGAAGTTGGAATCAGCCAGACTTCCCGTCCTGTCTAGAGGGGAGGCAGAACTGGCCCCCATCCCCCCATCCAAGCTACCCTGCCCTTTCTCTGCCATCTGTTCATAAAAAAAGAGGGTTGAAAAGGGAGAAGGTGGACTGGTTTTTGGGAGAGAGGTTATTCACTCCACTCTTTGAAGCCAAGAAAGGGGTGGGGATCTAAGAGAACCAGAAAAAAAACAGAGGTGTTTGCAAAAAGGGGGGTCGGGCTTTGTCTTCCCAGGTGGCTGCTTGCTCGGCCCGCAGACTTCTTGTTCTGCTCTTGCAGTTTGGAGCAGGGGCAAGAGGACGGGAGGGGGATGATGGGAAGGGATACTGCAGAGCAGTGAGGGCCCAGCACCCCTGCCTTGAGGAGTGTGGAAGATGGAGCTGTGTCACCTTTGCCATTGAGGGAAGGAGACACTTGCCCTTTACCCCTTCCTTTTCCTGACCCAGCACACTCTGGAGGACCAGCAAGGGGAGGATGCTACGGGCAAAGAGAAGATCAAGTGTAGACTAGAGCCACAGACAGATCCAGCCTCTATGATGGAAGGGGAGGTGGTGCCGAGGCTCGAAGTTTTAGAATGAACAAGACTGAGTCTTAAATCTGAAACCGTTAAAGGTGACTGGAAAGCTATGGAAGGTTAATGGAAATCTATGGAATATGGCAAAGAAGTGATTAAGGAACGCACTATTTAGAAAAAGGACAGAGAACCTGGACTACTTAGGGGCAATTATAGGACCAAAAGTCATGTTTTTATCCCCCAAATAGTTGAGATTATTCAATAAACTGTTTAGAATTATTTTTGCATCTAGCTTCTCTCTCTCTTTTTAAAAATTGTGATAAACGGATAACATGAAATTTACTATTTTAAACCTTTCTAAGTATATAGTTCAGCAGTGTTAAGTATATTCATATTACTGAGCAACCAATCTCCAGAATTTTTAATTTTGCAAAACCGCGACTCTGTACCCATTAAACGACTCCCCATTCCTCTCTTCCTTCCCTAGTAACCACCACTGTACTTTCTGTTTCTATGAATTTTACTTCTCTAGATATCTAATATAAGTGATCTGGATTTGACTTTTTGTGACTTGCTTATTCTGCTTAGCATAATGTCCTCAAAGTTCATTCCTGTTGTCGTGTGTCTCAGAATTTTTTTCTTTTTTTAAAGCTGAATAATATTCCATTGTATGTATACGCACGTTTTATTTATCCATTAATCCATCAATAGACACTTGGGTTGCTTCCACCTCTTGACTATTGTGACTAGTGCTATTATGAGCTTGGGTATGCAAATATCTCTTTGAGATCCTGCTTTCAATTCTTTTGGATATATACCCAGAAGTGGAGTTACTGGATTGACTTAGTCTGTTTGGGCTGCTGTAACAGAATGCCATAGAGTGAGTAGTTTATAAACAACGGAAATTTATTTCTCACAGTTCTGGAGCCTGGGCAGTCCAAGATCAAGACTTCAGCAGATTTGGTGTGTGGTGAAGCGCAGCTTCCTAGTTCATAGACAGCTGTCTTTCTGCTGTGTCCTCACATGGCCAAAGAGGTAAGGGAGCTCTCTGCGGTTTTTTTATAAGGACACTAATCCTATTCATAAGGGCTCTGCCCTCACAACATAATCACTCCCCAGAGGCCCCAGCGCCAAATGCTATCACATTGGGGCATAGGATTTCAACATGTGAATATTGGGGGGATACCAACATTCCATCTCTTGCATGGTTCATATAGTAGTTCTGTTTTTCATTTTTTGAGGAAGCTCCGTGCTGTTTTCTGCAGTGGCTACACTCTTTCATATCCCCACTGACAGTGCACAAGGGTTCCTATTTCTCCACATCCTGGCCAACTTGTTATTTTCTGTTTTTTCCATGGTAGCCATCCCAGGGAGTGTGAGGTGATATCCCACTGTGGGTTTGGTTTGCATTTCCCTAATGATTAGAGACATTGAGCATCTTTTCACATATTTGTTGCCCGTTTGTATATCGTCTTTGGAGAAACATCTATTCAAGTCCTTTGCCAATTTTCAAATTGGGTTGTTTGGCTTTTTTTTTCTTGTGGCTGAATTGTAGAAGTGCTTTATATATTCTGGATATTAACCCTTTATCAGGTGTATGATTTGCAAATATTTTCTCCCGTTCTGTCGGTTTCTTTTTCACTCTGTTGATTGTGTCCTTTGATGAAGCTTCTCTCTTTTACCAGTCTGAAGTTTTTGGGGGGCAGGATTGTATTTCAGGGGGGTCTTCAGGAATTGACTGTGGAGTGAAGCATGGAACATACATTGAGGGTGATTAGCAAGCATATTTTTAAAGAGGTGGCATTTACGTTTTGATGGGCAAGGCGGGCCCCAAGTACAAATGCAGACTGGCGGTTTGCCTGTGGCCCCTTTTCTCTCCTGCCCTATTCTTCCGTCTCTTCCTCTCTGCTCAGGCACTAGGCCCTCTAGCCACTGGGTGTTTAATAAGTGGTTATCAGACGCCTACTGGATGCCAGGCACTGTGCTTCAGATCACAAAGTGGAGCAAGGCAAAGAGCTACCCTCAACATGTGCCGTCCTGCAGGGAGACGAACAAGAGGGGAACTTCAGTGTAATGTGAGGAGTGTGCCCTCAGGTAGGAAAAAGGCAAAGAAGGGCAGCTTCTCCACTCCTCAGACCCCAGTGGTCACCCTTGGGAGACTGCCGGAAGAGGGCGCAGAGTTGCGACGTGGGGGTTAAGGGGAGAATACCGTATCTATTGTGTTACATTTCCCCACTAACACTTGCACCATTTAAAGGTGCAAAAATAGTTCTAGACAGTTTATTGAAGACTCTCAATAAACTTTATTTCCCTTGGAAAATTAAAAGGAGCAATATACATGGCTGGTAAATTTATTCCCCAAATTAAATGCTTAATAAAAAGATTTGCTGTGTTTAATAACATATTGTGCTTCATATGTGCCAGTGACTGTTCTAAGCACTTTACATGTCTTTAACTTAATTACTCCTCAGAACGACCCTATCAGGTAGGTATTATTATCACTCCCCTTTTGTAGATAGGGAAACTGAGGCACAGGGAGGCTCAATAACTGGCCCAAGATCCCAGAGTAGGAAAGTGGCAGAGCTGGAATTCCAACCCACAGCTTGGCTTTAGAGCGTGTCGTCTCAGCTTCCAAAGGTTTGATTTTTACATGCCAGAAAGTTTTTCCACTTCAGTCAGCTTGATTAAACAGAATATGTTATAAGGTCCTTCCCTTTAAGGCTCCAATTCCAGGGCTGGCTCGGTGGGGTAGTGGTTAAGTTCATGTGCTCTGCTTCAGTGGCCCAGGGTTCGTGGGTTTGATTCTTGGGTGCGGACCTACACACCGTTCATCAAGCCATGCTGAGGTGGCATCTAACATACAAAATAGAGGAAGATTGGCACAGTTGTTAGCTCAGGGCCAACCTTCCTCACCAAAAGAAAAAAAAGAGAGAAAAACCCTCCAATTCCTCACTTGCACCTTCTGATAAATCCACCATTGACTTAGGTGTTCGCTGTAGCACTTTGTGTCACAGAGCCCTAGGAATGTCTCCCTAGGGCTCTGGAAGTCACCAATTAGCTCTGTTGTCCAGATACCCAGGAACCACATTTAAAAAAATAGCTAAAAAAAGAAATCCGTGGACATAAGGGGAAAAAAATCTCTAAGAAAGGATTAAAAAACCCCACATAACCCCAATACCATTCTCACTCAATAAAATTAATAATTCCTTAATATCATCTAATACTAGAGTTCAATTTTCTCGATTATTTCAAAACTCTCTTTTCACAATTGCATGGGTTGTAGGTCTCTTAAGTCTTTTCTAATCTGTAAAAGAATGTCTTCCTTTTAATTTTTATACATTTTATTTGTTGGCGAAACTGGGTCATTTGTCCTGTGGAATAATTAGGAAGACTGAGAAACACAGTTTAAGATGTCTTGTGGCTCTCTTTGTGTGTAGGCTCCAACCCACTGGGGATGTTCCATCAAAGAATTGTGTTTTAAAGTCACTTGAAATAATTCTTCTCTATGTGATGATGAAATCAACTTGATACACTGTTGGTTTCGTTTTTCTCCGTTTGCTTTTGATTGATTGGGATTGCCTTTTCTAAATGTGAGTCTGTTTTTTAATACTGCAAAATATCTACATGCTGAAAGTTAAAATTATACAAAAGGTCTGAGCAGAGAAGTATAGCTTCCGTGTGCGTTATCCTCCCATTGTTGTTTGTATCTATGTATACTTGTATTCTTCCTCCCTTTCTAACAAAAAAAGGTAGCATACTATGCTTACTCTCTGACCTTGTATTTCTGGAGGCCATCCTTCTTTTTACAGCTGCATAACACTTCACTGTGTGCACATTCCAGAACGTATTCAACCAGTCCCCTATTGATGGTCATCTGAGTTGTTTCCAGTCTTTGCTGTTACAGATAGGGCTGCAGTGAATAACCTTGAGCGTATGTCATTTCATAATTTTGGTAGTTATATTTAGGGTGGACTCCTAGAACTGTGATTGGTGGGTCAGAGGGAAAAGGCACGTGAAATTTTGCTTGACATTACAAAACCCTCCTCCACAGAGATGGTACCATTTTGAATTCCCATCAGCAATGTAGGAGAGTGACTGTTTCCCCAGAGCCTCACCAACAGGGTCTGTTGTCACGCCTGTGGATTTTTGCTTATCTGAAAGATGAGAAATGGTATCTCAGGATAGTTTAAATTTGCAATTCGCTTGTTATGAGCAACGGTGAACATATTTTCATTTGCTTTTCTTTTTCTGTGAAATGCCTGTTCATCTCTCTTGCCCATTTTTCTATCAGGTTATTGGGCTTTTTCTTTGAAGTTCTTTAATTGTTAAGGATATTAGCTCTTTGTCTGTGATATAATTTCCAATTATCTCTCCCAGCTTTTCATTTGCTTTTTGATTTTACTTACAATTTTTTTTTATTGCCATGGAGCCAAATTTATTAATCTTTTTTCTTATTACTTCTGGGTTTTGCCTCTCCTAGGTTATAAAATATTTTACCCATTTTTTTCCTATTATTTGTATGGTTTCATTTTTACATTTAGATCTTTGGCCCATTTGGAATTATTCTGGTTTTTAGTGTGCGAAATGAATTCAATTTTGTCTTTTTCCATATAACTATCCAATTGTATGGTATGGAATTATATCTGGGATATTTATTTCTGAGAAGATATAATGCAGACCCAATAAAAATGTTTTTGGAACAAGTTTGTCCATAATTCATACTTAGGCAGTGAGACTATAAGTATTTGAGTGTCTACTATGTGCTGGAGGAAATTTAAAAAAAGCATAATCATCTCGATAGACATATCTAAAAGTCAAGTCGACTAACCTTGAGGGGAGTAGGGCCATGGAAAGAGTCAAATGAGTGCTGTAGACAGGGAGGGCGAAGAATTCAGGGAGGGAGAGATCTCCATTGGGGGGAGTGACCCTGGAGGCTTCAGGGAGGAAGCGTCTTCCGGTTAGTCCTTGGAGGATGAGTAGGAAGAAGACTGACAGGAAGAAAACAGAGGCACATCCAGGCAAGAACAGTATTGTGAGTAGAGGTCAATGGGAGCCCCTAAGGGCGTTTGGGGGACCAGGTAGGCAAAGCCGGTCAAATAAGGAATGCCTTGAACATCTGACACCGTTCACCGTGACTGCGAAGCAAAGCTCTCCGCTCCCTGTCTTTAGTCGCCTGGGACGGGAGCCTTTCAGAGGATCCAGTTACACGCAGAACCCCTCCCCAAGGAGCTCATTTCTGGAGGCAGAGCGCTTGCAGATGCTGAGACTTGCTGCGGCTGAGGCCCATGGGGAAAGAGACTGCCAGCGTTTGGATTTGATGCTGCTCTCAATCCTTCCATCTTGGCTGGCGCTCATGGTGTGAGGACCCCTGGGTCTGCACCAGGACACAGCCAGCCCTCCACGGATGGAAACACAACAGCTGCCTGGCAGGGCCGGCGGAGGCAGCCACCCAGGCTTGGATGGGCTTCTGCTTACAAGGCCTCTGGGCACGAATCTTCCTCCTCCTCCTCCAAGTATCAGAGTGAGCGATGGCATTTATGGGGGGGAGGGTCACGGGGAGAGGCAGGCAAGTCTAACGGCCTAAAACAGGCACCTCACCACCTGTCGCACACGAGCGCCTCAGTCCTTTGAGAGTTAGCGTAAAAACGGCCCTTAAATTCCCGGTTAATCGTTTTGATTTGGTGTGTGTGTTGGGAGGCTTTGTGGTGCTCCCTTCTCTATGACTCCCCAGAACCACATCTAGGCCCCACAGCCACACCTTTTCCTCTGGGCTGCCCTTGGATTGCAAAGGGTCCCCCTTTGCTATGTATTCTCCCATTCAGGACAGGGTGATACTGCTGGCTCACCTCCCAAAGGGATTTCTTTAGCTTCCTTAGGCAATCCATTTCCATTTTAAGCAACTCCTACTTAAGTCTAACCTAATGCTCTCATGCTGCAGAAATGGAAAATGCCTGAGTATACCTTTTTCCCTTAATTACAGGCTGGACTATTGTTCCCCTCAGAGAGCTACATGATGGGATGGACAGAGCATGGGTCTCAGGTCAGATGGAGCCCTGGCTCAGTCACTACCAGCTGGGAGACCTCAGGCAAGTGCCTGAGCTCTGAGCCTCTTTCTGCTCCCTCGCCTGGTTGTAGTGAGGACTAAATAACACAGACGTAGTGCCTGGTTCATGCTCAGAAGGCTATGAAAATCAGTTACTTTGATATATTTGAAAGCCTTTGTTGGTGCAGCCCCTTGCCTTCTGTTTTGAGCCCCTTAACCTTAACCATCCTGTTTTCCAGCACTCTAATCTGTCCCCCTCTTTGAGTACATTGCTGTCCACTAAGGCACTGAGCTCCCCCAGAAGCCTCTTTTGATCCTGCACAAGAGAAATATTCCGTTCCAGGCAAGGTTTCTATACCACGAACTGGCTCTAGGCCCAAGGAGGCTGCCCAGGAAGAGAGCGTTCCCTGGACGCTGCTCACAAAACAGGAGCAGACAGAGGCGCCTGTGTTTACAATCTTGTCCTCAGTTACCTGACACCAGTCTCCACGGGAATTAGCAAAAGACATCTCAAATTTCAGAGTACATATTTCTCTCTGAGGTCGAGCTGTCTATCTTCTCTCTCCATGGACCTGTACCACATCCTCCCAGAAATAAGTGACCCAGCCTCCTTGTGGAATGACCTGTACAGAGAGCATGCCTTCCTGAGTACAGGACGAGAACTGGGACAATACACGAGGGAGAGATGAGGCTCTTGTGAATTAAACAGGGCATACATAGCTGGTCAGGAGCCAAGTCATTAATCACTTCCCTTTGGGGCAGTCAGGAACTGTTTTTCTCTCACCTTTACCCCTCTCTTTTGCATCTTGCAATCCCCTTTGATAATCAAGATGGCGGTACAGGACAGCATGTACCCCAGGACCTCTCCATAACTTTAGTTCAATGTCTCCTTTCCTCCTTTGTCCTTGGGTAGCCACACTCACACCCAGCACACCCAAGTCTTCAAGTGCCCTGCCCACCCACCCCCCTCCTCCAGTCTCGTTTTCCCCTGGGGCTGGTTTTAGCCATTGTCCTACCCAGAGAACTTCATTGCATCTCACTATCTCAGCACCAAAGTGTTAACAAACTAATTTAATTAATGTTTCCAAGCTAAATGAGAGAAGACCAGGAGGTACTCCAGGTTTCCTGCTGAGTTCTCTGTATAGGTCCAGACACACCATCCCCGACTGTGATTCTGACATTGGGAATTTCTTATAAAGCAGAAGATGCTTTTGCGAGGGTGAGTCATTCAAGCACCCTCATATTATACTGGATACCAAAGTTTTCCAAAAATTAAAAACAAAATTATGAGATGACCATCATGCTCATAAGCAATAAACTGACTCCTGATTGGGACCGGTACTGTACTCAAGTATGACATAATAAAGATAATCTGATGCCTATTTAGTGATAGTATTTTAGAATTCCTTCCAGCCCGCATTATCATTAGCCATTGAGGAAGATTATCTTTTAATTTGACTTTTCTATGATAATGTATAGTTTCTGATAAGCTGTAGATTTTTTTCTCCAAAATGTAGAGTAGTGGTCTTCAAGGCGTGGTCCAGGAGCCAGCAGCATCAGCTTCACCTGGGAACTTGTTAGAAAGGCAAATTCTCAGGCCCCAGCCCACGCCTGCAGAATTAGAAATTCTGAGGTGGGGTGCTGCAGTCTGTGTTAGAACAAGCCCCTCAGGGGACTGTGCTGGGCACTCAAATTTGAGAACCGCTGGTGGAGAGTGACCCGTTAACCACTTAATAGTCTATCACCTGCTCTAGCTTGGAGCGGGGGCTTGTCCCTTTGCAGGGGGTCTCCCAGAGAAAATAAAATTCTTGTCAACTTTGTTTCTTTTCTAATCAACTTACCTTGTTATGCATGGTAAGTGGAGATGTGAGCTGAGGTTGGGAAGAGGGAACCAGCCTTAGGAACAGCAAGAGATGCAGAGAGAACCCTTGAAAGGAACCTGCTTAGCCCAGCCGAGGGCTACGAGCAGAAGGTGCACCTCGGATTAGGTCCTGCCGAGTTTAAGCTGATCCACAAAGGAGGCTCCGTGTGCCTTGGCCTGCCCCTCTGTGCCCGTGAGGGCTGCTGGCCCCGCTGTCCCAGGACTAGGGACCTGTCTGATCTGCCTCTCCTTATTCATCAGTGGGATAAGAAGGGCCATATTAACACCATTTATTGGTGTGTGGTCTGGTTTTAAAGTAAGTCAGGAACAGGCCTTGTCATCCATAGGCATGGTCTACAAGGGTACAGACTTTCTCTTTTTTCTTTTTTGAGGAAGATTAGCCCTGAGCTAACTATTGCCAATCCTCCTCTTTTTGTTGAGGAAGATTGGCCCTGAGCTTCCGTGCCCATCTTCCTCTACTTTATACATGGGACACCTACCACAGCATGGCTTTTGCTATGCGGTGTCAGTGCCATGTCTGCACCTGGGATCCGAACAGGTGAACCCCAGGCCACTGAGAAGTGGAATATGCGAAATTAACTGCTGCGCCACCGGGTGGGCCCCAGACTTTCTCTTGACTGAGAGGTGGTAAATAGAGAGAAAAAGTTGGAGTGATTTCTGCCAAAAGGAGGTGTTTAGAATCATAATGGTTCCCAATGACTGAGTCCTTCCTGCTATCGATGCGCCCAAACCAGCTGATAGAGCCTAGTAAAATACCAACAACATCACTGCATTTGCTATTCATGACCCTTCAAGAGAGGGACTATTATTAGCCTATTTTTAGATGAGAAAACTGAGGTTCAAAAAGGTTGAGTCACCTGTCTGTTAGAAGGGGACAGAATTGGTGCTTAAACTAAGCAGCCTCAAAAGGCCATGTGTTTAACCACCAAGCTGGACTCCCTCTCGTGGTCTGATGGACCAGAATCACCCTTTATTAGTTTTCCATGGACTCTCTGCTTCTCTGCCCCACCCGCGGGCCTTATCTTCTTGTCCCTCTCTCCTTCTTCCTTAGTTTGTCAGCATTCTTTTCTCCATCCTTACTGAGTGCTTTGTTTTCAGGGGTCTCTGTGGGCTACTCTTTGCCTGATCTATCTGTGAGTAACCCCAAAAAATGATCAGAGACAGAAATTTGTATTAAATTTTTTTTGGTATTCTCTTGGGCTTAAAAAACAATAGTTTTTGAATAATATTTATTTGCTGAATGAAGGACCAGCAAGTGAGTCCTTCATAGATGTTGATGGTGTCGGGCTAAGGTGGATATTATAAGTAAGCCAGTGGTCACTGAAGCCCCAGAGCAGTAATTTTCAAGTGAGTTTGGATAAGTGGGCCACACCCCCCAAGGGGTTGCATCTGAATCTGAGCCTGGCTGTTTCAACCTCTCTCTCCCACTCTGGTTCTGAATCCCCTGGGGCAGGGGCCAGGACACCGGTCTTTTTAAGAGGTCCCCAGTAATATTTAAGATTAGACCGGTTTGGGAAATGCTGGACTGAAGGAATAAACCTTGGTTCTCTCATTTTCTTGCACCACCAAATCGCCTATTTCAGAAGGTCCCTTTGGAAATCCTGAGGCCAGGGGTCCCAGGACCAAAATTTGAGAACATTGCTCTAGAGCCTATGTCCTCAAACTCGAGCATGCTTTAGAATCCCCCCAAAGCCTTGTTCAAACACAGACTGTGGGTCTGTCTCCCAGTGTCTGATCCAGTCAGTCTGGGGTGAGAGTGGAGAATTTGCATTTCCACTAAGTCCCCAGGTAACGCTGATGCTGCTGGTCCTGGGACCCCACTTTGAGAACTACTGTGCTAGATCATTCCATTGCATTAAAGAGTAGATTGGCCCTCGGCCCAGACCAGAGACCTTTCTTCCCTTCAAGCTAAGACGTATAACAATACTAACACTCGACAGGCCAGGGCTTCCTCATAAATCACCAGGCTCCTTGAGCACCTCTGCTCTCACAAGGCACCGCGAGTGTTCTATTTACTGTTGAAAGTAGGTGCTGGGAAACTTGGGTCCTGGGATTCCAGTTACAACCCAGGCACGGACTTGGTGAATGACACAGGGAAGCCATTTATCTTTCTCTGGCCTGATTTCCCCCTCATTTGCCGAAAGCGACATCTTGAGAAGATGAAATGAGAGAATAAATTCAAACACATTCAGAAAAAGTTTAAAGCTTTGGGTACAAATATTGGCCATTATCCTTGGTCTCCACCTGGGGAGATGAAGACTGTGGTTCCTGGGTCTTGGTCTTCACGAACTTGTGGGGTGACCTGAGGCCGGTGGTCAGGCTTCCATTTCTTCATCTGTCAAATGCAGGGACGGGTTTGCGTGGTCACTTGCAGCTGGAAGATCATGGGATTTCAATTCGGACCCCAGCCCCTGAGATCGGCTTCATTCTTCTGTCAGTTTATACAGAGTTTTGTTTCTACTCTTCTTCAGATTGTAATCTAGGTTTGGGATAGCAAACACTCGATTTAAAATATCTGGAATTGGAGCAAGTGGGAGGAAAAAGTGTTAGGGTCATTTAACACAAAACAAGGCCAAACAAAAACAAAAAGCAAGGAAAATGTGGCCGTGGCCCTCTGCAAACTGGCCCGACTTCTCCCGACCACAGCGGAGGCTCCAGGACGCAGGTGAGCGCAGAGCAAAGGGAACCAGGCATCCCAGCCGAAGGTGGGTGAGCGAGTAGAACCCCTCCCTCTCTTTATACAGGGCTGTACACCTCACAGGGCTCTGAGCCTCACAGCCAGCCTGGGGAGGAAGGCAGAACAGGTAGCAGAATCCCTATTTCCCCCGGAAGGAAACTCTGGCTCTGAGAGGTCAAAGGAATTTCCCATAGTCCTCTGGACAGGACTGTTAGGTGCTTGGCTTGGGTTCAGCTCTTTCATGCAGCCTGGGGGTCCAGAGAACCAGGGTCTCTTTTATGAGTAAGCCCAGAGAAAGACCTGGATCACTAGCAGCTCCTCAGTGAAGGGACAAACCCGACCGGCACTGGGGATGGAGGCAGGTGAAACAAAGTTCTCTGGAGACAGGCACAGAGGATCCCAGACTGGAGAAGGACTGGCTCCTGTGGGTGCCCTGGGGCACAAAGACCCCCTGAGTCCTAGTCAGGCTTTCGTAGGAGTTTATTAAATTTAATTCTGAAGTAAAATTGATAATCTGAGCTAAACAGAGCTAGACCCGGAATGGAATCTCTACAAATTGAGTTGCTTCCCCATGCTTTCTTGTAGTTGGCAAGTTGCATTTAAAATTGTCTACTGATTGCTTTAACATTCATTCTCATTCATTGATATATTTGCTCGTAAGTTCTTCCATTTATAAAGGCAGAGCTCTGTCCCAGTGGCCACTGCCTGGGTGGGAAGAGCAGGCTGTTGGACAGCAAAGGCTGGGAGTAGGGGACAAGGGGCTGCTGCTGCATCAGCCTTAATCTGGAGAGCAATTTTTGGTTGTTGGGGAGTGATATGATAATTAGTGAGAAGTCATTAGAGTATATAAAATATGAACATCTATGAAAACTAATTTTTACAGTAGTTAGCGACTGATAGTAAGATAGAATATTTAGCCAAGATCACCAGAATCATAGGACAATTGACGTGCAGTTGTATTATAACTGTCTACTTACTTATCCACAGCTGCGCCCAGACTTTAGGTGCATTTGGGTGGGGCCATCTTTGTCTTTTCATAGATATTGTCTCACTGCTACTAGAGTTGGTATTTAACAATTATTTCTTGAATTAAATTATTGAATGCAGTTGATGATAGAAGTGAATTCACTTAAAAATTTCATCTTCTGGATGAACTGATTTCATCTTAAATCCATTTTGTAGCAAAGTAGAGATAAATATGTTAATTAGTGAGTGACTAAGTAAACCAATGATCAAAGTAGTAAATGAAACAAATTCATCAGTAGCCTCTTGACTTGTCCTGATGGAATGAGGCTCTGGGCATCCTCTGCTCTAAAGACCATTTTGGGCCCTGCAGAGATCCATAGTAGTCCAGCCCAATTTTGATGGAGACCAAAAGGAAGGAGACCAGGGTCATCAGCTTGAATCACACATGAGCCACTTAGTTTTGCTTTGCCTTGTGGCCCAGGCTGCGACATGGAACCAGACCCAAGTCAAACTGGTCCTGACAGATGATGGCATGAGCAATGTTTGTCTTCTTAGAGATCCTCTTTATGGAGTGATTTCTCCTCCTTCTCACAAGGGCCAGAGCCATGCTCCATGTCCCAGGAGTGTTTCCATCACAGGATGACTGTGTCCCACATGTCAGCCTTTCCCTCAATTTGAATCTCCAAAGGCCTCTTCCCATGTATTCTGCTGTGCTTTGTGGACAATGAGTAGGACCCAGGTAACCTAAAGGGAACGATCTTCAAGAGAGAGACTCTCATGGTATGAATGTCAGACATAACTGAAAGCCAGAAGAGAAGGCATTTCTGGGAAGATGGGCCACCACTTGCTTCCTTCTATAGGTCAGTTGTTTATGTGCTAGACACTAGGCCACATGCTGTAAAAGATTAAAAACAGACAGACAGACAGACAGACACACACACACAAAAACACTTTCCCCTCCAGAACCTTATAAATGAACAGAGGGAGCCATACAAATGCATAGGTCATTATAATAAAGTCAATCTATAACAAGAACAGTCCTTTTTTGTTTGAATAAGGATTTGCTGATTCCTATCAATAGCCTCTCTTGCCCCTCTTTTCTTCCCATTAACCTTTCTTTCCTGTCTACTTTTATCTGATTGTACTTTCCAGCTCATGAACATTATACAGAACGGCAGTTCCTATGAAAAACAAGAACAAGAAAAACAATAGCTTTTCAGTCAATTCGTGGTAGCAGGAAAACACTAGAGAGTGGAAAGGTCATGTGAGTCAGTGAACTGTTGCTCCTGGCAATTGAAATACTTAATTTGTCATCTGAAAAAGAGAGGTCAGGACTGCCCTGGAGCTCGGTTAAAAACCGTGGGGTTACCTGAGGCCTGGGACTAGGTTGTCAGGACAGGAGAAGGGAAATGACCTGGTGGGGCCCAAGCAGCAAAGGCTCCCAGGAAGGATACAGCTTCTTATCTCTGCCCTTCTGCATCCTGCATCTGACTTTGGGAAGTTGCTTCTCTGAACCCTGGTTTCTTCATTTGCAGCATGGCTGTAATATCTTCTCTATCCACCTCACAGAGTTGTTGTAAGGATAAGATGAGTTAACGTGTGTACATAAATTCCATCCTGAGCACACAGCCCCGTACTTAGCGGCTGCTCATTTCAGTGGAACTCACATTTCTTGGTTCACTGGAAAAAAGGTGAGATTGGCAAGTACCTGACACCCCATTAAACTAGAAAAGTGATTCAATGATTTCCCCACAAACCTTCCAAAGACTCAAACAGCTTTATCAGGCATCCACTTTGGTGCAATGTATGTGATTTAATTTAATCATCGCAACAACCCCACTAGGGAGGTGTTTTCTTCTCCCTTAGAGGGAGGGAGAAACCAAAGCTCAGAAGAGTTGACTATACCGTGCCTGAGATCACATGGGGATTTGAACTACTATCTATATGACTCGAATCATATTCATTTATCACTGTGCCCCACTGGCTCACAGCTTTGTTGGCTATGAAAATAAAACCTAGGTCTTCTCATTACGTCATCAGGACCCTATATACCTAATTAGGCTGTGGAGAAATGAGAGAGGAGATAATGGGATCTCTGGAAAAGTCACCTCTCCTCAGGACTGTTTTGTGGAGAGAGCTGAGGGCCGATGAGAGGCCTGTGTATTTATCCTCTCTCTCTTTCTCCAGTATCTACTTAGGATGACCTCAAAGCCGACAGTCCACAGAACACATCTTCTTGTCCTCACACAGATCTCTCAAACTCACCCAACTGCCCTCTAGCAGTCAGGCCAGATGGACACTTCAGGCGGAACTTAGTTGGGGAACAGCTTGAGAGCTGGGCAGGGTGGGGGTGAGTTGGGGGGCAGGCTTCCCTCTAACTCCCTTTCTCGATGCAGTGCTCCCTCCTCCTTCTGGCCTGCTTTCTGATGTCTATCCCCAAGGCCTTTTCAAGTAGGGAGAGTGGAAGGATAGAGTGGATGCGGCCAATCGAAAAGCGACATCCTCTAATCAGGTCATCCAGGCAGCCCCTTGTCTAACCCAGCTGGCTCTGAGCCTTTTGCCTGGGGACCATTCTGTTTTGTAACAGTAAAGCTGACCTCAAGCTAGGCCATTCTGTCCAGATCCTTGTTTGATCTAAACAAGCACAACAGCTATCTCCTGGGAGAGTGCTGTCTTGCTGGCAGGTCTCCAGAAGAGGGCATCGCTGTTTAGCCAGGAGAGTCAGCAAATGGCCTCTTCCTCTGCTTGCATAACAAAGGGTAAGCCCCTGCTGATGGATTTTCCTAAGAAACAGAAGCATCCAGATTTTCTAGAGATGTGTAGAAAAGAGGCTCATACAATTTATAAGAGAATGCCTCAAGGTTGCTAAATAGAAGATCATTGTACAAAAATTGATTTGCATTTATTTGGGGGGTGTGTGTGAGGAAGATTGGCTCAGAGCTAACATCTGTTGCCAATCTTCCTCTTTTTGTTTGAGGAAGATTGTCGCTGAGCTAACATCTGTACCAATCTTCCTCTATTTTATGTGGGATGCCGCCACAGTATGACTTGACGAGCAGTGCTAGGTCCATGTTCAGGATTGGAACCTGCGAACCCCGGGCCACAGAAGTGGCGTTTGCGAACCTAAGTGCTAGGCCACCCGCCCAACCCCTGATTTGCGTTTTTATGGTCAATCACTGTTAGAAAAAAAAGCTTTTTAAAGTTAACATCTGTAAGAGAAACAAAAGCTTATAAGGGACCAGAAATAAAGCTAATGAAATGTATGAATGATCTTTATGATGAAAATTACAAAACTTCATTTATTTAGGTATTCTTCAATAGATAGATAAGTTGTGTTCATGATATAAAGATTTACTGTCATTTCAGTTTTTCCTAATTTAATCTATAAATTCCACGTGACTCCAACCAAATCCAGGCAGGGCTTTTTGTGTAGCTAGACAAGATGATTTTAACCTTGCTGTGAAAAAAGCAAAGGGCCAGAATAGTTATTAAATTTTGAAAAAAACAAGGTGAGTGACTTGCTCTACAAAGTTCTAAGACATTAAACTAAGGCAGCGTGGTGTTAGCCCAGAAAGAGACAAATAGACCAACAGAATAGAACAGATGGCCCCCAAGATCCTTGGACATGTAATGACTTGATATATTACAGATACAACATGTAGATCCATAGAGAAAGGATGGACTATTCAGTTAACGGCACTGGGAATTTGGTAACCCATATAGAAAAACAAAAACAACCCATTAAATTCCAGGTGGAAAATTTGGAAAGCAGAACTTTAGGACTTCTGGCAGAAAATATAGAAAACTTTCAAGATCACAGTGTAGGCAATAAACTCTGAAAACACAAAAAGTGCTAACCATGAAGAAAAATAGTGGTAAATCTGTTTGTATGAAAATGCAAAGCTTCTTTTCATCAAAAGACACCATAAGGGAAAAATAAAAAAAGGGCAAGCACAAACTGGGAGAAGACGTTGGCAATGTGGCAGATCAGTGTCCCTTCAAGAGAGGAACACCTGGCAGGTGTGTGATTGGCTGACATCCTGGAACTGCCACACCTTGGAGATCCAGCACAGTGTTCAAGCTGAGGCCATGCTCTCCCTGGCCTGATCTCCACTGACGACTCAGCATGGTAGGAGAACCAGAGCTGAACTGTTCCTGCCCCACGTCAGACTCCTTTGAAAGGCAAACTTTCTTCTGGGCCTCCCCATTAGCCTGGCGGAGACTGTCTCAGCACTGCCCTGCAGATGAAGGATCTTCCTCCCCAATCTTCTTATCTTCTCTCTCCCTTCACAGGTCTCGAGATCTGCGTTGGGGTCTGAAGGCTCTTCCCGGCCACTCCTGCTCCCTTCCCCCTTTAGAAGCATTATCCCCAATAACTGTCTTGCACTTCTAATTCCCCCTTGGTGTCTGCTTCTTGGAGGACCTGAAGGGACAAAGCCTATAAATAACAAAGGACTAGTATCCAGAATGTATATGTAAAAACAAACAAACTATAGACTGATGAGATAAAAGCAAACAACTAAAAGAAAATTAGGTGAAAGACACGAACAGGCAATTCACAGAAGAAGAACTCTAAAAGGCAGATAAATACACAAAAAGATGCTCGATCTCACTAGTAGTCATGGAAATGTAAATTACAGCAAACCAGACACCATTTTCTACCTGTAAGACTGATAAAAACCAAAAACTTTTGCTGAAGTATTGGGGAAGATATGGAGCAACAGGAACACAGGTGACGTTGGTGAGAGTGTAAATTGATGCGACCGTTTGGGATGGTAGTTTAGTAATAACTCCCTTAGTAAAGATGAGGAAGTACTTACCCATCAGTTCCACTTAAGAGACTTTCCCATGTGTGCATAAGGAGTCATGCAGGAGATTATATTGCGGAATTATTTGAAAGAGGAAAAGGACCAAGAGCAACCTAAATGTCCACCAAGAGAAAAATGGATGAATACGTTGTGGAATAGATGTGCCATGCGCTGTCATATAGCTGTGAAAATACACAAACCAAAGCAAAAAGTTCCACATGGAATGGAAGTGAAAGACTGACTTTTGGCTGTGAAAGTCCTAGTAATATTTATTTTATTTATTAAAAATATATATTTTTTTTAAAAAAACAGAGAAAGAGAGGGAGAAAAAGAGACACTTGTTTATCCTCTAGCCTACAGGAACTAAGTTGACAAGTACTTTTGACCTGATCTGTCTTGGCCACACCAACTCCCGAAGGAGACTAATTATGGTTTTGTAAATCTTTTATCTATTAAAGACAGATGGAAAAGAGTCGTTTGTTAAATTTTTCTCAGCAGTCCCAACGACGCTTGGAGTTGCTACAAGTTTGGTGGTACTGTCTTAAATGTCTGCTTGAGTGGGCCTGGCATTTGGGATATAAATGGGAGGGGAGAGGGATGGGGAAGGGGCTTTGGTGGGGGAAGAGGAGAGGCAGGAGTGGGAGGGCTGGGGGGCCCCCCAAGTGTGCCCCCTGCTGGGGAGCTGCCACACTGGCTCTACCTTCATCTAGCATAAGGCTGACAGCCCAGCTGCTGCCTCATATATGCAATCCTGGAATTCTTATGATGTTGCAGGAATCCAGCTCTGGCCGTGATGAAATTACAGACAGCAGGGTCCCGCCTCGCCTATGTGACCTGAGAGGGGAAACCTCTCTTCTGGATCCCAGCTTTGGAAAGGCTCCCAGGCCTCTCTGCCAGGGCCTTGTCCCCAGTTGCCTTCCTAATCTGGAACCAAATGGCAATCACTGAACTGTTTACTGGCCCCTCTCTTACCATAGGAAAGCATCCCTCTGTGGCCTTTGTCACTACAATCAAGTCAGCAATAGGTAATAGACACTAAGAAAGAGCAAGACCTGGGCTAGGGGTATAAATTTTCAATCAAAAACAGTGTTATTTTATTTCATTTTAAAAAGTCTTGTTAAGAAAATATTTGCTGGGCCTCACAACGAACATGCTTGGGGGACAGCATGGATCCAGGTTCTGACCTTGTCCTCAAGACAGCTCAGAGGAGAAGATAGACAAGTGAACAGGCAGTTACACAAGGGTGAGATAAAGGCCAGGACAGATAAGAGCAGGGGACATGGGCCCCTGGAGCTGGATCTAACCTAAATCTGGAAGTCTGAGAAGGCTTCCTGGGAGAGGATAACTCCCCTGGGACCTGAAGGACCAGGACCCAGCCAGGTGCTCTGTGTAGGGGATTGGAGGGGAGTGAGTGTGACTGTTAGGATGGTACAGAGAGAACCTTCCAGACAGAGCAAATAGCCAGGAAAGGCTTGCTGTCAAAGAGCAAGGGTGAAAGGAGATAGCAGGGCCAAGAATGGTTTGGTGGGAAATACTGGGGCCAGGGAGACCAGGTGAGAGCGTGGGAAGGAAGGCATCCTCTCCCTCAACGAGTCTATGCGAAGACGCTCCCTTCCCTCCCCTCCCCTCCCCTCCTCTCTTTCTTCCTTCTCTCCCTCCTGTTTTCTTCTCCCGCTTTGTTAAATGCTTCATGATTCTTCTATGCTCTGGCAATGTATTGGTGACTCCAGATGAGAGATGCTGGTGGCAGTGGTGTTGGGATGGGGAGAGTTGTGTGGTAGGCAGAATAATCACCTAAATGGCAGAAAAAAGAGTTCGTTTCCAAATCCCCAGAACTTGAGAATCTTACCTTATGAGGCAAAAGGACTCGGCTGATGTGATTAAATTAAGGATTTTGAGATGGGGAGATTAACCTGGATTATCTGGGTGGACTGAAGGTAATCACAAGAATCCTTAAAAGATGGAAGAAGAAGGCAGAAGGTCAAAGTCAGAGAGAGATTTGAAGATGCTGTGCTGCTGGCTTTCAAGATGGAGGATGGGGCAAGAGCCAAGGAATGCAGGCAGCCTCTAGAAGCTGGAAAACATCAAGGGTATTGATTCCCGCCAAAGCCTCTGGAAGGAGCACAGCCCTGCCTTGATTTTAGCCCAGTGAAACCCATTTTAGACTTCTGACCTCCAGAACTGTAAGAAAATAAATTTGCATTGTTTTAAACCACTAAATTTGTAGAAATTTTTTACAGCAGCAATAGGAAACCAATACAACGTAAGTAGATTCTAGAGTGATTTAGTAAATAGTTCAATTAGAGAGAGAGTGAGAGAGAGGCCTCACGGGATTTCTGGGTCAGGCATCAAGGAGAACTCAGGTACCAGTCCCTGAGCCAGGGTCTGTTGGAGAGGGCTTGGGGGAGGAGGGATGGTGATGACATATTCAGTTTGACACACTAGGTTTGAGCCTCCACAGGGTTCAAAGTAAAGATGTCCAGTGAGCAGTTGTTTCCAGGAGAGAGACACTGGCCTGGAGACTGGTAATTAAAGTCACGGGCTGGGTTGAGATGACCCACAGAGAGTGACACTGAAAAGAGAACTGAGCACAGAGCCCGACATTTGAGGGAAAATCTCCTTACAGGGGGAGACAGAACAGAGCATCCCTCCAGTGGGCGTTCTTTTTTGTTCTGTAAACCTTTCTATTCTTGTGTTCTCTTTGCCCCCAGGGTTCTTATAAAACTTCCCCTTGTGTACACATGGGCAGATTTCGGCTCTGCACTGTCGACGAAAATAATCCATAACCAATCTATAAATGAAAATTTGGGAGAGTTTATTCTGAGCTAAAATGTGAGGACCATGGCCCGGGGCCTTTTTTCCTTAAGGAAGAAAGGGCACCAAAGAAGTGAGGTACACAGAGTGGTTATATACCCCCAAAGAGGATGCTTTACATATGATTGAAATGTCCCTCCCACAATAGTCACAAGATTGCCCTGTCGGCACAGCACTTGATGGACACAGCAGGTAGTGGGTCTGCTATCCCAGCGGGCTGGGGACACAGCAGGAAGCAAGTCTGTTGTCTCAAGCTGGGTGGTCACAGGTGAGCGCAGCAATCAGTTCCTAGCCTAAGAAAAGATGCTTAATCCTTAAGGGAATGCCAACGTTGGGAGGGGGAGGGAAGTTGCACCTTTATCTCAAGGGCCTTTGTTCTTACCATAGGGAATGTCTAAAGCAGGTATATGATGCATGCTCAACGGCCACGGTCAGGCCCTTTTGGAAGAACAAGGTCAGGCCGAATTAGGTTTACACCAAATGGCTTCCTCATATACTCCAATATATCCTATTGCTTGCCATTTCTCTTTGTCAGCACTCACGGACTTTCCCTTTTATCCCTGTCCATGCCCTCTCAGACACAGAGGGCTGTGTGCAGGGGCTTTAAAATGTTGCTGGGCCCCAGATCCCGCTCTTTCTTCAAGCAGAGCAGCCGCCCTTGGACTGGCTGGGAATGTTAGGGTCTGAATACAGCCGTATTTGCATGGCACAGCGTACCCTGCGTCTAAGCTAGGCCAGCTCTCGCAAGCAGCATCCTCACTGACCCACAAAGGCCTCAGCGCCAGCTGGTTGTCTGGGCAGCCTCCCGACCTCCCTTCTCCCCGCCCTTCTCAGTCCATTCAGTCCCGGCCTCTTCTTACCTGCTCTCTTCTCTCTGGTTTTCCTGCTCAGATTTTGGCCCTGTCAGAAGGAGGCAGCCTTGTTGGCTTTGCTCCTAGCATTTGAAACTTAGCTTAATTTTACTCTTTCAGGTTAGAGAACGCCAGCGACACTCCTCTGCTTTTGCACATACTGTTCTCTTTGCCTGGAATGCCCTTCTGGAAAGAACCATTGGGTCTGCCTGACAACTTTCAAAGCACTTCTGCAGGATTTTTGTACCCTGGAGACTGTTTCGTTTTATGGATCACAGGGATTGTAAAGGACCGTTTACTGGCCCGGGCGCCTCTTCTTGACCACGAGCTCCTTGTGAACAGGGACACGGGTTTATTTATTTTGGTATCTCCAGCACCTAACAGAGTAGGACGTGGTTCAATAAATGGTTTTGTTGAACTGAACTGAACCCTTCTGGATTGTGTCTCTATATCTTCATCCTGACAGCTAGGTGAGCTTACACAGGCAGGCGGATTTTTCCTGACTGGCAGAGCACTAATTAGCAACAGGTGAATAGCAGTGCTCAAACCCACGTGCTTCTCTTACATAAGGAACCCTTCTCCTCCTCAGGGAGCTGTCTCTAGGCGCTATGCAAGAGCCCCAGTCGCCTCCTCATCTCCACCAGCCAGAGGCTGCTGGGATCCCAGATCTTGGCCTCCTTGACAGATACCTGTCTTTGGCTTCACACATCTTGCTTGACAACGTGAGCCAGCGAGGAAGGAATCACCTCTGTCTTGGAGTGCTTTGGCAGGCCTGGAAGCCAGATGGAGAGAGCCAGTCAGAATGTGTGGCTGGGGGTGGGAGGGAGTGGGGCTAAAGGGCAGCTGATGTGTAACTGAGTCTCCAGGGCTATAAAATTCCATTTTCCCTGGGGAACGGGCAGGCAGGGTGGGGTGGGGGGGGGCGGAGGTGGGGGGTGGGATTCAGTGTTGGAGAAAGCTAGAATAATTGAACCTGAAAATGAAAAGGAAATGGGGAAGCATGTGAGCAATCTTGAACGGTTACTTGCCTGTCACGTGCTGCCCTCTGGGCTCCTGTTTCCAAAGGAAAGGACTAGCTGGTGTGAGTCTTAAGGACGCGTCTTAGTTGCTAGTTGCCTCGCCAATTCCCTCAAAGGGAGCCAAATGCAGCCAGAGCCTGGTCCCCCCACATCCCTTTGTTTTTTCTTTGCTGCATTTCCCCCAGCCTAGAAAAAATTGCAGATCAAGTTGATTACATTCTGGCCCTGTTGTACCTCCTCCTCACGCGCAAGGTTAAAATAGTTGACTCAATAACGTGCATAATAATCTGAGGAACATTGAGCTATATGTCAAAGAAACCCTGTACGTTTCTGCAAAGAATGTTTAAATACAAAAGCCAAGCACTGACCAATAAATAGCAGAAGGGTAAAATATTTAATACTTTGATGGTTCAGTGGGCCTCTCATTCTGCTAAAGCAGTGGTTCTCAGACAAGCTCACCTCTGCATCACTGGAAGGGCTTGTCAAAACACAGGTTGCTGGCCCCGCCCCTAAAGTTTCTGCTACTTTAGGTCTGGGATCAAGTGGAGTATTTGCATTTCTAACAAGTTCCCAGGTGATGTATATGCTGCTGGTCCAGGGACACCTGCTTTGAGAACCACTGGTTTTTTAACAGCTAAAGAAATTTATGTAGAAAGAGAGAATAAGAACAAAAACCACACAGACACAAAAGGTACTGGCTGAAAACCTGGCCTCAGGGCAGTTACAAATGGAGGGCCTCTGAACACTTCATTGCCCTTTGCCTGGCAGGTCACCCTCTCCCAGAACCATCCAAGGTCAAGGAGAAATGGCTTTTCCAAAAAGGGTGCCCTGGGATTCACAGTCTTTCCCCTTCTTGGCTCCTACATTGCCCCACCCATACGGCTATGCATCCAACCTCTTGGTGCACAGCTAAGTGACGATGAACGTCAGGGTGCAGTACCTCTAAGACTATGAGATTTGGAGATGAGAAGCCTTAATTTGTGTTAACCGAAGTACTACCGAGTTATTTGTAAACCTTTCTACTTTCCTGCTCCTTTCTACTCCTCCAACCCCGACTTTGAGTCTAGTATCTTCTAAAGCTGACTTTAAAAGCCAGTGTTTCTCTGCGAACAACCTTCCCCTCCTTTTCCCCAAGAACACATGCACTTCTCCCTGGAAACTGAGTTATTGCTTTTGTTGTTAATTTCATAGATGAGTCAAGATAATTTTCTGCTTGGGCCCCAAGTCTACCCTTCGATTTCACTCCAATATCATTCTCCCATAGGCTCCAACAGCCTCAGCTCCCTTTCACGAGATTTCCTGAGTTGGACTCTGCCATCATTTCCCCACTCTGAGGTTATAGCATCAGGCTCAGCTCCTCCGGAGAATTCTCATTCCTCCCCCAGCAAACTGCCTCTCAACTGCCGTGGCCTACTTTAGACCACTTTGCAGTGTAAGGAAGTCTCTTTCACCCCTGGGGATGATGTCTTACTTTCTAGGCAGTAACTTCACTCAAATGCAACCCCTCCCCCCCCATCTCTCCCCTAGGCTAGATTGAAAATTTGGTGGAGGGAGGAGGGGTGAAGGAAGGGGGTAGGAGGATGGGAGAGATGATCATTTGCTAATGAAATATTCACCATGAGGGAAATCAGATTCTTATTCTCTTTCATTTACACTTTTAAAAAATGCAATTTGGTGTTGTTTTTATTTGAGGTGAAGTTCCTTAATTGGTTTTGTATTTATGGTCTCTAAAGGTCTTCATTGGGCTCCGGCCATCACTGCTGAACCATCAAATCTGTGACTACAGCCTGTATTTTAGTGAGAAAAACTTATGCATTGCTTAGCAGGCTGTTTTAGTTTTATACTGGTTCAAATATTTGTTGGCGCAAAGAATGAATTACGCTCATGTGCTTCCATGGGCCTCAGCTGAGCTGTGGAATGAGAGTCATAATAACAATATCATACCTCATGGAGATGTCACTTCGGAAAATATCTTAAACTAAAAATAGATTTTTTGAGGTAGAAAAAAGGTAAAATCTACAAAACTGTTTTGACCTCCACAGAGAAAACCTCAATGCCTGCTCCCCTTACTCATGTACAAAGACAGTAATTTTCTCCTGGAGGAAAATGACATAAGTTATATGACAGGACCTGCATGACCCAGGAAACTCAATGCAAGTGCTCTCAGTCATTCTTTTCCTAACCCAAAGCTTTTCTGGGATTGGATGTTGGGGTCTTTGGTGAGGCTCAAGGATGGAGCTGTGCTATTTCTTACCTCGGATCACACAGAACGATTGTTAGGACTCAGGAAGCAACCGTTGAAGCTGGGGCAGCAGAGTCTGGCTTGGGATGTGATTTAAGGACAAAGGTCTCTGTGCCATCTGAGCAAATACCAAGAACTAGTCACTGCTCCATGCCATTCACGGCTCACATCTGGGGGTTAAGAAATCCAAACTCAGAGCCAAGATGTCATTCTGGCTAGACATGAATGCTGTCATTGACAGATGCTGCAGCCAAGTGTGGAAACCCAACCAGCAGCTAACCAAACACAACAGAGTCACTCAAAATGCAGGGGCCACCCTCTTCCTCTCCAGACCTCCTGCTCTCAACGGTCCTTTCTAGGGGTCACCTGGATGATCCTCTCTGGGAAGTCCGAATTAGGACCACTGCCGAAACATTGGAGTGATGCGTGGTGGAGACCCCTCAGCCCTTTGCCACACAGAGCGGTCAGCCCCGGTCAAGCCTCCAGGATTTGGGTCATGCTTGCTCAAGTTGCTCCATTGGAAATGGCAGAGTGAGGTCACTGCAGGTTGGGTGCATGCCTTCCCCACTCCCAGGCCCACCAATGGGGGTCAATGACCACTACTCCCAATAAAGAATAAAGTCTGAGAAGAATAGACTGCATTCTGGAAATAAAACTCCTTATAAAATTCACACACACACACACACACACACACACACACACACACAGGAATACTACTCAGGCATAAAAAAGGACAAAATAGTCCCATTTGTAACAACATGGATGGACCTTGAGGGCATGATGTTAAATGAAATTAGCCAGACAGAGAAAGACAAACACCACATGATTTCACTCATATGTGGAAGATAAACAAACTCATGGACAAAGAGAAGAGATTTGTGGTTACCAGAGTGTAAGGGGTTGGGGGCGTGGGTGAAAGGGGTAAGGGGGCACCTATATATGGTGATGGATAAAAGTTAGATTATTGGTGGTAAACACGATACAGTCTCTACAGAAACTGATAAATAATAACATACACCTGAAATTACACAATCTTATAAATCATTACGACCTCAGTCAAATAACTGAAAAAAAAAATTTCCACCTCATTCCCAACTCAAGGAGCGGGGTGATTTCTGTGTTCCCAACCAGGAAAGTTAAAGGCAAAGGAAAAGTTGGGGAATCACTTCCTTAAAGGTATTTACAGCAAAAATAATTCTTCATCCCTTTCCGGTGGAGTTCTTGGCCCTGAGTTGTTTATCTTCCCGAGTCTGTGACATGTGTGTGCTCAAGCTCCCCTCTACAGTAGGGTGTATGCCTGGGAAATCAAGGAGTAAAGAGTTGTTCTGGAGACCACAAAGGAAGCAATCCAAATGATTGTGGGATGGGTCATTATGCTTGTCTTTCTTTTCTGGGGGGCAATTGAGGCTGTTTGGCAGGAGGGTGTTGCCTGAGGTCCCACAGCACAAATGCAGCTGCATAGAAGGCCTGCACCGCCTCTGAGGGAGGACGCGTGCTGGGCCTGCCAAGCTTCCCTTCCCAAGCCCACAGAAAGGGCTGAATTCCCGTGTGCACAGGAGGCCTGTGGGAGCCCATGAAATGTGCTTCTGGCCAGAGGAATGTGTTGCTCTTAATAATAACAGACATTTATTGAGCACTTACTATATGCTAGGCACTGTTCTAAGCACTTGACGTGCATTAACTTAATGAACAACCCTGTGAGGCAGGTACTATTATTGTCATCCCCATTTTACGGATGAGAAAACTGAGGCACAGAGAGGCTAAGTAATTTGCTCGAGGTCACTTTTGTAGGAGGTGCCAGAGCTATGATCTGAACCCAAGCAGGCCTGACTCCAGAGCCAGTGCTCCTCATTTCCACATTCTGAAGTCTCAAGCCCTTCACCATTTGTCTGGGTATTAAGGACAACTATTGGTCTAGTACCTTGTATACGCCTAAGTAGGTTCATGTACACGATCACGTCTGATTTCTTTCTACAACCCTAGGAGGTAGGTAGATTGGATAACATTGTCCCCATCAGATGCTGAGGAGACTGAAGCAGCGGGCAAGCACCTTTCTCAAGCCCCCCTTACTCATTAGCAATAAACTACTCAGGGCTCCTGATTTTGAAGAACTGTTTGCTCCATTGACCCACCAGGAGTGAATCCTATGTGTTGGATTAGGACCAGCAGTCACGCCCAACACCGAACTCAGGGTGTCAGGTGATTTACGACCCAGGCCTTCCCCTCATGACCTGCTTGCAGAACAGAATGGAGTAATCGCCTCTAGGTGCTTTTGGGTTGCAAAGACAAGACAGGCCTGGCTCTCTGTAGGTGACGGATGTTGATCATAAAGCCAGAGAGAAAGTGAGAGCCATGGAAAGCCATCTCAGCAGTAGCACGGCTGTGCTTTGTCCCAGCGCTCCTGGAGCTGCCCCGTGGGAGTGCCTTGAAGAGGAATAACAGCCAGTCCTTGTTTAGAGGACTCTGTCTTCCTGTGGTTGCTCCAGCATGTTCTCTGTGAGAACCTTATATTCATCCTCTTGGCACAAGAAGATCTGAGGAGCAGGTCACCATCAACGGAGGGCCCCTTTTGGATAGAGTAGCTACCCCAACTTCTCTGTTGGCTAGCCTCATTTGGTCCAGTGTGTGGATTGCTTTTTGCCTGGGCATCTTCTCTGTTCCAGGCGGTCCTGGGCAGGGTTGCAAGGCTGCTTTCATTCAGCACACAGGACACCATCCAGAATAGCATCATCAAAAGAGCCCCCTGGGGCCCTTTCCTCAGACAGAGGCTAAGAGCTTGCCAGGCAGTAACCATCAATGGCTTGCTAAACACAAAAGTAGAGCTAGAAGAGACCTTAGAAACCACCTTTTAATTTTATTGAAAGGCCAAGTTTAGTGAGTTGAGACATTTGCTCAGGGCCATTGGAACCGTTTGTGGCAGAGCTGATGGCAGAGCCCGGCTCCCGACTCTAGGTCCAGCACACTTCCTACCGTTCCCAGGAGACGTCAAGGAGGAGTCTGCCATCTGTTCTGCTGGATGCTTCCTAAGTGCTGCCCAGTAGTTAAAAAAAAAAAAGCAGGACTTTCTTGGGTACCAACATTTCCATATTTTCTCTCCCTACCAAATTCTTGCAGTCTAATTTGATGCAGACTCCACATAGAAGGGGCGAGAAGACACGAGGAAACCCCACACAACAGAGCCAGGAATCCATCTGCAAGAGGGAGTGATGTGGGACAGATCGAGCAGGTGGGCAGGTATCAGACACCACGTGCCTTCGAGCCAGCGGCACTGCCACCCGATGCTGCCCGGGCTTCTTGGCACCGTGTGCCACTCCCTGCCCCCCAGAGGGAGGATTCAGCCAGAGGGCACACTAGAACCTGTTAGGCATGGAACACCAAGTAAACAGCCCCTAGGAATTTCTCTTACTTGAATTTCAGCTCATTTACTTGGAGCATCTGCCCCTGGTTGGGGACAGGGTGAGTGGGGGTGGGGAAGGCTAAGATTATAATGTCCTTCTGCCTAAAGGAGGCCACATGATCTAGAGGCGCAGTGGTTCCCAAACACTGTTCCCAGGATGCTTGCTGGGGATATTCCCAGGACAGAGGGACTGAGGAGGGAGCTCATTCACTGCACCCTCACACCCACTGCCCCCAGAGACTCAGCTTCAAGCTGCTTTAAACAGTGGATTCTGCCTAAACTTTGTTTCAGGTGAAGATTCTATTGCTAAAACTTTTGAGAAGCACTGATCTGGTGGGAAGACATGGGATGGAGGAGAGCAAGGTTTTAGGCTCACGTCCGCCACCGTCTTTGCAGTGAACTTCATCAAGGCTGCTCATTCCTTGAGCCAGATCTCGGTCATTTCCACTTCGAGGAAGGCTCCCCGGGGCTCTGTCCTCTCTTCCCCCACGGAAAGGGGGTCAGGGTAACAGCCAGGCAGGCTGCCCTTCCTTGGAAATGTTCTCAGTCTCCTACCCATGCTCTCAGGCCAGCCCCACGGCTCACTGCCCTCTCCAGGATCCCCCACTGCCTGCCGTCTCATCCCCAAAGTCGTTCTCAGATGAGCTCAAAGGTGTGACAGTAACTGAAAAGACAAAAAGGATGATTAAAGATCAAGGTGTTATTATCACATGGATTGACAAGGAAGAAGAAAGACTGGGGTGGGGGGCAGGGCAGGAAGGGAGAGGAGGGATTCCGAGCCTGTAAACACTTTCAGGGCTGCTTATAGCAATTAACATTTACTGTCTAGTCAAACCAGCTTCACGGATTCCGTAGAAAGGAATGCAGAGAGTCGGAGGCAGCTCCTGCTGGCTCTGGTTAGGTAAAGTACGGCTAATTAGAATGGGATGGGAAGCCAGAAAAGACATAATTACTCATCTGATTCCAAATGAGCCTCGTTGAACCAATGGGAAGCTTGCCGCGGTGACACACCCTGCTGGAAAGGTCAGAATCATCGGATGAAAAGTGCAGGCGGATCAGGAGTGCACGGTGACATTCGACCGAGGACTGACAGGGCGCCACAAAAAGGACCGGCACCTTTGCTGACTGCTGAATTCCCAAACACAAGCTTGTCTCCAAATTCCATGACGAGCATAATGCTCCAGCCCCCGGAGTGCCTGCTCGCCGTTCTGTGCTGCTATCTATTAAAGGAAAGATGGCTTTTCACAGCAACACTCCTTGTGTCGTAGGTGTTCAGGTGCGGGGAACTTAAGTGGTTTGGGGAGTAATGACGATGACGGAGAAGATAAAGATCAAGAGGGAAAAATAACAAGATTATAAACAGATGAACAAATCTGGATTTTTTTAAAGTGGTTTTTGGAGAATACCTATTCTCCAAAAATAGAGGTTATGGAAGAAAAAAACAGGCCTAACCTTTCCATTAAGATTCTTAGGAACAGATGGATTTCAGCCCAAGGGGATGAGAGCATAGTAATTCAATTCCCTTGTCCCCACGACTAAAAATAAGGATGATTAAAGAATGGAATCTTAGCTCCCTGTCATCCCAGACACCCAAGCCTTGTCCCTGGACTTGTGAATTGAGCAAGCACGCACACTGGAGAAAAATAATTGCCTTTATAAATATTTTGACTATCTACCCATTATTAAGGCAGTAACGTTGAGGACCAGAAAGTCACTATTGGATCCCCACTGGGTCCTTCTCTGGCCAACCGCTTTCTAGTGGGTCAGAGTACATGCCTGGAATGACTCCTGAGTAATCTGCCCTCTCTGAGACCATCTGTCCACGTGTCCCTGTATCTTCTGTAGCTGGTGGCGAGTTGCACGTCCTCCAGAATTTCTCAGGCTGGATCTCCAAATGCCTTCTGCACTGTTTGGAATGTCATCCTCATCTCACAGCCTGTTCTCTCCAACCAGGGAATTCTTGCATGGTGTTCACTGCGTTTACATTAGGCGCTCATATTGCCGCAGCTGTGAGAGGAGATCGAGCCATGGACAGGTGAAGCTGTCACTTCAATGACTTCCAGACGCGGCAAAAAAATTCCAGCAAACAGCAGAACCCAAAGAATGTCTCCGTTATGGAGGCCAGTCAGTGGGACACATGAGTCTTTGGAGACAAGGCTCAAAGATTTCTGAACAGGGTCAAGGCCAGTACTATGGCCAAATGGCACAGTGAAAGACTGCCTGAGACTGGGAGAAAGAAACGGAGGGATACAAATACATCTTGAAACATTCTGAACCAGCCCAGTGAAAGACAGGTTTAATACTAGCTCATGATTGTGTGTGTGTGTGTGGCATTTAAACTACTTTTGGGATCCCCCTGTACTAAATTCTTTGACACTTTGAAATTACAGCGCATATAGGGTATAAATTGCTCGGCGTTCTCCTTGCCTTTTGTTAGAGTTGTACAGTTTATGACAGTCTTTGGCCCTTGTGGGTTGGCTGTAACCAAACTGCACAGAATCCCATGAAGAGTAAGGATGTATTTATTTAACTCTTCCAGAACCCCACACAGGGACACACACACAGACTCACCCACCGCAGGACCTTATTATCTGTGTTGAACCAATATTTCCACTGCCCTGGGAAAAAGAAAGAGATGAGGTGTTAATGGTAACTGTATTTACCTGAGTTGGTACAGACTTTTTTCAGGGTTTGCCTCTGGCACTGGAAACTGGGAAATCAAACTTAAAAGGGAAGAGAAAGACAAGTCACCCTGTCATGTAGAAATCTCAGGAGATAGGCAGCACACAGTGAGCTTGTATTACTGGTATCTTCAAGGCTTCCTCTTGGCTCCAGTCATCCTAGAGGACCCTGGAGAGCAGGATTCCTTCCTACCCACACCATAAACCTGAGACACCTATAGGCAGGCTGACCCCAGGAGAGAGTGAGTTCCTACACATGGCCACGGAGGACCACCAGTTGGAAAACAAGGATGCTCATCAGATATGGTGTGGTGGAAAAAGCCTGATTTAGAATCTAGGCTCCACCACCTACGAGCTTTGTAATCTTGCCCATGTACCTTAAACTCTCTGGGCATCAGTTTCCTCATGTGGTGCAATGATCAGAATTGTCTACAGTGACCACAGGTGCTTATTCTAGGTTGCTTGGACATTGAGCCTCCTAGGACTGGGTGGGAGATTCCCACCTTCTCCCAGTAGGAGGTGCTGCATCTCAACTTACTCCCTGGGCCCAGTGATTCTTTCCCTGACAGCAGGGTCTGTAATGTCCATGGACCCCAAGGTCTGGGCAGTTGGCATTTTCAGACAACTATGAACAGTTGGCAAATCCAGACTGCCTGACACCACTGTCACGTTCGTTCTTAGACTTGTACTATGTGAGGAAAGAATGACGGTTGGGGTGGGAGCTCCATTACCGCACAGACCCACAATGCGGCCCAGCAGCTCCCAGGCCCCGCTCATCTCTCTGTGGGAGGAGGGTGGATTGGAGGGACTGCTGCCTTCACTTATCTTGTAGATCCTTACTTGATTTCTTTGCCCTTTCCCCGATATAGCATATTCCTTAGCCCATGCCTGTGACATTGTGGACTGTGTCTTGGACCCTGGTAGTAGGGTGCAATCTTGCATGACATCTTGTTTGCAGAAATGGAGTTAATAGCATTCAACTTAAAGGACTGTGGTAAAAGTTCATTTGACAAGCCAGGCCCAGAGGCAACAGCCTGAATAAAGGCACGAAGTTGTGCCTGGGCTTGGCACATTCAGGAAATTTAAAAGTTGAGATAGTTGCCAACAATGAAATGAATATCAAGAGGTTTCACCTAAAAAACTTTATTGAATGAAACTTGCTTCATTCTCCTGTTTCCTACCTGCCCCTTATAGGCACCTGGGTTCATGACTCCTGTAGGACACAATCTGGTTCCCTAATTAATCACTTATGTTAAATAGAGTTGGCTCTATGAACACTGTGACAGAAGTGCCTGCCCCAGGACCTGAGATATATGGTTACATGTGTGGCGCTGGTGGTGTGGATTGTGGTGGTAAAATGAGAGAAGGGATGTGGACACATAAAACATGCGGCTTCTTCCAGCCCATCCCAGCGCTCTACAGCCAGCCCAGCAGGCCCTGAGCCCTGAGAGGAGAGAGCACTTCTAGCTTCTTGAGGTCCCTCTCCCTACTATACCGTACCCAGAAGCCAAACTTTCCAAGGATTAGCCCTTCTCTCTGCTCCAGAGGCACAAGGAAGATTAATACTAAAGCATCTGTTCAAGCCTCCCCTACCCTGGGGGGTCTTCAGCTGCCAGTTGAAACCACCAAAATCCTGGGAGAGCGCTGTCTGCAACAAACCTGGGGATTCCTCAGAAACCGCCGGTGACTGCAGCCCCCACACTGGCTCTGGGTGCCAGGAACAAAAGTCCAGAGGGGCACCATAGCTGAAAATGTCACATCTCTTGTCCAATTATGGATTGGGTTTTTTTTTTTTTTGTCTTTGAATTTGCCCCAGAATGAACAATTATAGTGAATGTCATTTATTTATTTAGAACAGTTTTACTGAGACATAATTCACGTATTATAGAATTCAACCATTTAAAGTACAAGTCAATGTTTTTTGACATATTACAATATTAATTTTAAAGAATTATGGCAAAGTATGTCACATAAAATTTGCCTCTTTAACCATTTTTAAGTGTAAATTCAGTGGCATTGATAGCATTCACAATGTTGTGCAACCGTCCTCACTATTTTGGACACTTTTTCGTGATCCCAAACAGAAATTCTGTTGTTGTTAAGCAGTAACTTCCCACTTCCTTCTCTTCTGAACCTCTGGTAACCTCTAATCTACTTCCTATCTCCATGAATTTGCCCATTCTAGATATTTCATCTAAGTGGAATCATGCATTTGTTCTTTTGTGTCTGGCTTATTTCATTTAGCTTAACGTTTTCAAGATTCATCCATGTTGTAGTATCAGAAGTTCACTGTAGGTATCAGAACTTCGTTCCTTTTTAAGGCTGAATAATATTCCATTGAACAAGTAGACCACATTTTGTTTATCTAATTGTCTGTTGGGGCGTCCTTGGGTTGTTTCCACCTTTTGGCTATTGTGAATAAGGCTGCAATGAACATTGGTGTGCAAGCATCTGTTTGAGTCCCTGCCTTCAGTTCCTTTGGGTGTATGATCCCTGGAAGTGAAACACCATCCACTTTTCACTTCCTCCCCCATCCTGGCTGCTCACACCAAGCCAGAAAATTAACTCTGATCCTAAAAATAGAGCTTGAGATGTTCTAGGGCAAGCTGACTGCAGCATCACCACTTAGGAGCACCTGTGTGAGTCCTTTGTCCCTTCAAAACCACAAATGATGTCGTTCCTTCTGTTTGCAAATATCGAAGCCCCCTTGGAGGGCAGTGGGTGGGAGGTCAGACACCCTCAAGGGGGCTCCTGCTGCTTCCCTCCTTCCTAAAGGAGCAAACAGCCCATAGTTCCTGAGGGGAATGGCCCCTTTAGGGGGAAGGAGAGAGAAAATTGGCGTATTGAGCTTTCTCAGAGGCCCAGGCACTGGGGTGGGGGCTGTATACCTGTCTGCTCACTTAATCCTCTGGAGTATCGTCCCATTTTGTAGATCAGGAAACTGGTTCAGAGAATGTAGCTCACAGACTCAAAGACTTGGTGGCAGAAACTGAAAATGCAAGAAGTAGAAAACCCGAGCAGATGATGCTTCCTGAAAGAGGAAGCCACAAAATGCTATGGGCATTCAGGACATGGAGAGACCCCCTGCTTGGGGTTCAGGGCAGTTTCTCTGGAGAAGGTGGGTGGTGAAGGATAATTTTATTTCCACAGGAAGACAGGGCGGGGAGAAGGGCAGAGGGAAGAGATGCTGTTGAACAATATGGAAACTGGTTTGGAATCCTTTTCTGTTATTCCTGGTGAAATCTCAAAGTCCAGACACTGCTATCCTGGACTACAGCGCTGCAGGGGCTTTCCTAGGCAGCCGGTTCCAAAGTGGAGCTTAGAGAGCAGGATGTTTTCTAGGGAGTGCCAGTGGGGTCAACACCTGTGGAAGGGAGGGGACGGCAAAGGAAGGGAGCAGGAGTGGCCAGAGAGGGAAACTGGACTGCAGTGCCCACTGGTGAAGGCGGACCCTTCGCTTGTCCCAGGTGGGCCGAAGGACCCTTGCTTTTCTCTCCCCCGTCGCTCAGTCATTGATGTGGGCTGCTTTTGGAAGGAGGTGTGACCTTGGGTGAGGCAGTAATTTTTAACCAAGATAATCCTCAAGGAGGGTTGCCAGCTGAGACCTGTCAGCTGACAACCTTCCCAGCTTCTGGGGGAATCAGCTTTCCATTCCCAAAGGGGGATCTGGTGGCATATTATAGGGTCCCCATGTACTGACTCCCCGAGGGTCTCCCTGCCATATTGTGCACTCAAGGCTGAGGACTGTCAGACCCCTTGGGCCTCCTGTCTCCTCTTCTAGGTGATCGTTTGGAAAAAAATCAGCTTGAATGTGTTCAGCAGTTCCTATGTCCAATATCTTTGATATTAGACAGGAAGACATATGTAGAAGTTCTTATTCATTAGTTTATTTGATTAAGAAGAATATGGTTATTAATCCAAAATGCAAAAATTTAAATATCTATTTAAAATATATTTGAAAATACAGTAATGCATCCTGATATTATTATTACTTTTAAATGGATCCCCAAGGAAAATGTTAAGACCCCTGTAACCTTTCCCAGCAAAACGAGCAAAGCCCCAGCCCGCTGGGGATTCAGGGACGGGAGTGGTTTTTATTTCAATGGAGAAAAGCAAAGGCAGCAGCTGTCTGCGCTGCAGCCCTGCTCCAGCTGCTCATGTCTCTCCATTGTCTCTGGACTTTCTCACTTCAGTGTGAGCAGTTAACTCTTAAAGAGTTGGGGGGCTCAATAAGTCAGTGGCCACCTCCTACACATTCAGGGGAATGATCAAAGTGGGTCTTTGATAACATTCCTATATCTTTTTTTGCAAATAACAATTAAAATTGACTTAAACAAAAAAAGAGAAGATATTGGCTTATCTACCTGAAAAGCCCAGATGGCTTCAGCAAATGCTGACTCCAGGGGTTCAAAAATGTCATCAGATCCCAGCTTCTCTCTGTATCTCAGCTTAGCCTTGTCTCAATTGGCTCCATTCTCAGACAGGATTTCTCTTGCAGTGGAAGAGGGATGTAGCAGCTCCAGATTTTTCAGGTTCATGTTCAGTGGGGAAGAGCAAGCCTCTTTTCCAGGAGTTTGGGCAAAAGCCCTGAGGTTTGATCAGCTTAAACAGCCCTAAGTCATGTTTCTGTCTGAGCCAATTACTGTGGCCAGGAGAATGAGATTTGCCCATTGTCATGTGCTGCATCCCTGGAATCAGGGATAGACTTCCTTTCTTCTCTCCTTAAACATATGGACTGACCCAATTCAAATTAGCGGCTATCGCCAGAAGAAGAGTGCGGCAGACACAGTTGGCTGTTGTGGTGGGTTTATGGGGTTGGAACTCAATATCTTCCATCCTTCTGGTGTGCCTTCCTATATCGCAGAGGATTGAGAGGTAACAATTACATCTCCCAGACTCTCTTGCATCTATAATTTCTGCTGTGACTTGATTCTGCTCTCCTGTGAATCTTGGACCACTGAATTGAGGTGGGGCCAAGATTCTGCCAGCAAATTTGGTTGGATAGGTGTTTGATTTTTCTGTAGTAGCCAGAGTGGAGATCTCGATGTCCAGTCCCTGGCCTCGTGGGTGTCAAGAGTGTTGGATGGGCCATCTGTTGAGCTGGTGTGGACCACAGCAGACACCATATAGTCAAGGAGCTGGCAGAAGTACCCATGGTTCCTGGTCATGGCTGTGGCCATGTGTAGTTCCAGAGCCTTTGGCTTTCTGAGCACAGACCAGGCAGTAGCTTACTTGGTGGCCCACTTTTGCAGGGTGACTTTAGGACTCTTTCTTGAACACTCAACCCAGAGTCTGCTTCTTCAGCCCCCACGACAATTTTGTTGGCCAATTAATACCCTGAAACAAATTCTTGCTGCCTCATTTAGTGAGCATGAACTCCATTCTCTGCACCCCAACCCCAGCCCTATAGCTGTCTCCTCTGCACCACCCCCTCACACTCTTGTACCCCACTTCTTCCTTGCAGGCAATGCCCCCTTCCACTTGAGAAGCTGAACATGTTTTCCAGCATCATTTGCAGCTGAATCTATGTTGGGCATGTGTGTGTGAGGAGGGGAGCATTCCTGGATGAGTTTTCTGCCCTAATGAAAGGAGACATTTAAGAAAAATTTTCCCTCCTGCTTGTGGATGTGGTTGGGAGAGAGTGTGCTGTGTGGCCCTGAGGCAGCCCTTGCCAACTGATGTGCCACTAAATGAACAAATCTTGGAACTAGTAATTGTATGATAATTTTCTTTCTTTCTTTCTTTCTTTCTTTATTTTTTGGTGAGGAAGATTCACCCTGAGCTAACATCCTTTGCCAATCTTCCCTTTTTCTTTTGCTTGAGGGAAATTAGCCCTGAGCTAACATCTGTGCCAATCTTCCTCTATTTTTCGTATGTGGGATTCCTCCGCAGTATGGCTGATGAGTGGAGTAGGTCTGTGCCCGGGATCCGAACCAGTGAAGGCCGCCAAAGCACAGTGTGTAGAACTTTAACCACTAGGCCACAGGGCCTGCTCCATATGATAATTTTCTATTGTTTAAGCCACTTTCAGCTGGGTTGTGTGGTTACCTGTAGCTGGAAGTGTCCTAAATATCAGGACACTTCCAGCTGCAGGTAACCACATAAAGAGAGACAGAGACAGAGAGAGACAGAGAAAGAGAGACAGAGAGAGACAGAGAGAGAGAGAGACAGAGAAGAGAGATGGAGGGGGTGGAAATTCTAATTCTAATGTCCCTTCTGGAATTAATGTCCCTACACCTTTGGGTGTAGGCCGGAAGCCGCAGTCTTCACTTTTGGGAAGATTCAGACATTAATCTTTTGGCTTCTTTTGTGCTGAGGACACCAAGCTTGGCACAAGGGAGGTGTTGGGACTCCTTTGCTGGTTGACCCTGGTGGTGCCACCTCATCCCTCCCATCCTCAATTACATTTCATGAAATAGAATAGCTCGTATACATCCTTTCCCAGGGCTTCTTTTGCCTATTTTTATGTGATCTCCATAAAAAATCTTCAAGGTAGTAGGGCAAATATTATTTGTCCTGTATTTCTAATGAGAAAACTAGGACATAGACTTGAATTGCTTGGCCAATCTCACACAGCTAATTAAGGGAGGCACAGATTTTGTGACCCCTGTTCTAGTTTCATTTCTGCTACACCATTATCACTGCCTCTAAACTTTGGCAAACTGATTTGTTAAAAAAAAACAAAAACATTTCAGCACCTAGCAGGGAAACAGCCCATGGGTTCACCCTCTTCGTCCCTGAAGGGCAAAGGGCCCTATGAAGTTGAGGCTTCATCCTTTGTAGGGAGATCTCATTGGTCTCTAGGGGACCACATCATATTTTCTCAGCCTTTTGTGCTCAGTAAGGCAGGTGACCTTTTGCAAAACTGCTGTTTGGCTCATGGTCGGCTGGGAACAGAAACTTGGAGCCTACTCCGGAAGGGGAGTTTTGGGTAAGTGTGGGAATGCTCCAGGCAGAGCAATAAGGAGCATTTCACAGATGTGTGAGCCTGGAGCCAGCTGGGGCTGGAACTCACAGAGGAGGGACTAGGGGGTGGCTCCAGATCCCGTCTGGCTCCAGGGACTCTGAGTGGGCATTGGTGACCTTCATTCCAGCCTCTTCCACATGACTCAGCTGCCCTCTCTGCTTCTTTCTGCCTTGCCATTGGCTTCCTTGCTGTTTCTCTCCCTGACTGCTCCCTCTTGCCTTTGGCCATTCACGACCTGTTTGGCCTCCTGTAAATCACCAGGCAAAAAGGACATTCAACAGAGCAGAGGGGAAACAGCTATAGGTGAAAAACAAAACTCTTGGTGAGACCCAACTGAGTGAGGCTGCTTCACAAACTGCTGTCATTGCCATGAAAGAGGCTGAGCAGCCCAGCCTTAGGTTCTGGGTCACCGCCAGGCAGAGCTACCTCACGCCAGTCAGTTGTGGTGGAGGGGATGGCAAGAGCACAGGGTCAGACGGTCTAACACCAGGATCCTGGGCCTGGCGATTTGCCAGGGAGCAGTGTCCATCCATAGAAAGGGTTGAGGAGGGTAGGAGCTGTGAAGCTTGTCTACCAGAATCCCCTTCCTAAGTTCATATCCCGATAATCTCTCTGGTATTGAACCTGAAGTGAGTTTGCTCACCCATTGCGCAGCAAGCCAATCTCCGACACTGGGGGTAGTGGAAGAAAGTAGGAGTTTTATTATTGCACAGTGCTGAGCAAGGAGAGAGGTCAGCTAACACTGAAATCCCAAACTCTCTGAAAAGCTAAAAGGAAGGGTTTTTATTTGGGGTTTTAGGTAGGGGTGGGGGAGCATATGGCCTTGCTGATCAGCAGCTTTTCCATCAGCCTGTATCTCTTTGTGGGGAGGAGATAATGAATCCAGGTGCTTATCCTTGGCGGTATCTGTCTCCATGGAGGATAGTGGATTCTGGAGCTAGGAAGCCAGGAGTAAGCAGAGAAAGAGTGTTTGGTTTTAATCTTATATATGCTGGGTTTAATGTGGGGAAACTGATATCAGAGTCGATGTCGTCCCCTCAATAGTGGAATTTCCTGGGCAGCTCTGCCTTTGCCAGACTCATGAATGAACTTTGAGGATGGGTTTTGCTTCTGGGGACCATTGCCCTGGGTCACAGTTGAGTATAATGCACCTTCTCCACTCTGGGCCTTGCTTCATTCTCCTTTATGTCCACTGGGCCTAGCTATAAGAGGGCCTGGTAGACAGAAGCCAAACGTTTGGGAATTTTATGGGTGATCACATTGTGGTTCTAATTTTGTTTGTTTGAAAGGAAACAAATCAAAAGGAGGATTTAAAAGATTTCCTAAGTTTCCTTCTAAATCACTCCAAACCTTTTCCAGCTCCTGACAGCTCCACATTCAACATTTTCTTCCTGGCCTCTAAAACTCTAACTTCTTGGGCTTAGCTTTGAATGATGGGCCAGTATGTGGCTGAGCATAAAGACCACGAAGGATACCCACTTCCCTTCCAACATTGGCCCCACAAAGTCAAAAGAGGCTACAAACAAACCTTGGACCCAAATGAACATGAAACCTAATAGGGTTTGGCCACTGGATGGAATTAGACTATTTTTAGATGAACTATTTTAATACTATCCCCACTTGCTTTGCATTCATATTTTTAATACTTCTCTGAAACTTCCATTTGTTAATAGTCTGTCTCATTTAATTCTAAACTGCTGCTAAAGGTGTGACAGGAGCACCTGCCCTCTATTGTGGGACCAACTACTGATTCATAGACCAGCTCTCGTGCTGTCGATGGATATTAGTGTGCAGTTTTAGCTTGCTAATCAACTTGGCTAAACTTCCTGTTTTATACAGCCATGCTTGACACTAAGTCCAGAAGTAGAATTAAGGTGGAGATATTGGTGCTCAATAAATGCTTTTTTGTTTCCTCCCCAAAGCCCCAGTGCATGGTTGCATATTCTAGTTGTTCTATGTGAGCTGCCGCCACAGCATGGCAACTGACAGACTCGTGGCATAGTTCCGCTACTGGGAAACAAACCTGGGCCACTGAAGCAGTGAGAGCATTAAAATTTAACAACTAGGCCATCAGGGCTGGCTCAATAAATGCTTTTTGAATGAGTAAATAAATGACTAAGAAAAAAGAAAAGTAGCTTTCGTTTAGGTCTTCTATGGCACCTTGTCTCCCCTCTCTGGACTCTCGTTTCCTCCATTGGTGGCCTCTACCCTTGGACACCACAGCGTCCTTACAGTGCCCCCTAGCTATCTCCTGTCTCCCTGGTTTGGCACACCATCCAGGCCTGCCCTCCAGGATTCTCTTTTCAAAAGGGCTTCTGGAGAAAGGAATGGCTAACTCAAAGGAAGGAATCTTCTAATGGTAGACTTCTAGACATTGGCAAACTGGTCAGAGCACCATATTTGGCAGGGTTCGGGTGGGGTGGGGAATGGCATGCAAACTTTTCTGGGATCCTAGCTCTATGAGGCTGGCCCTGGATATGTGAAACCCAAATAGCTAGTGGATGCAATGATACTTGTTAAGCAAAGGGAAAAGTACTTTTGCGGATGGGGAAATCTGAGACCCGGAGAGCTGTCCCTCGTGGAGAGTGGGTAGAAGAACCAGAAGAGATCAAGGCATTAGATTCCAAGTTAGATTATGGGGATGACTGCAAAATTTAAAAGCACATGTTCTAGGACTCATGTGCCCACGTGAGGGCTATCCTATAATGAGGGCAGATCACCTGCTTCGGTGATTCTACCATGATTTTTTTTTTAAACAACAACCTGCAATTGAAAGTTGCCTTCAAGTCAGTGTGGAAGATACACAAGAAAAATACTCTCTTAAATTTTCGTTAAAGAAATAAAAAGGGGAGGTGTTCTCACCATGCTGATGAGCCTGAGTCATTACTCTTTGCAACAAGTAAGTTTTTAAAAAACCAGCTTTATCGAGGTATGATTGACATACAATAAACCGCGCATATTTAAGTGAACATTTTGATGGGTTTTGGCACATGTGTACATTCATGAAACATCCCCACCATCATGATAATAAACACATCCGTCACCTCCAAAGTGTCCTTGTGCCCCTTAGTATTCCGTCCCTCCTCTGCTGTGTCCTACCCCATGTCCTAGGCAACCACTGATCTGTTTGGAGCAAAGGACATTTCTAAAAATTAAATTTTTCCTAAAAGGATGAGGATTTTCTAGCTCTGGGAATATGGGCACAAAGGGAAGTCCCCAAAAGAAGTCCAAAGTAGTTCCCAGCAGTGGCAGCCTTTTGGAATAAATGTCTAGCTTCCAAGGAAGGGATAATATTCATTTGGATATATAAATCCTGGTATGGCTTTTGGAGAATTAACTACATTACTTTATGTCTTATCTTGTATTTTATGATATTCTGTAGTAGGAATCTACTAATTCAAATTAATTGGCCAGTTCTATAATTACTGTTTTAAAACTACTACTTAGCAACTTTTACAATTATTATCTGTGAAAGTAATAATCATTGTCTATATTATAATGATGACGTTTGAAGAATTCCAAATAGCCTACAAAACCTAGTTTTCATCTTCTCACTCTGTCTCCTATGAGGGAATAACTCCCTTTCCTCCTAAACTTGTTTCTTCTGCCCCAGTATCAAATCCGTCACCAATTCCTGCCAATCCTATCCTCGCCACAGCCCTCAGTTTCATCCCATTCTTTCCTTGTCTTCTGTCAATCCCTTAGGACAGGTCATCTGCATTTCTCACCTGGATTACTCTGGACTGGTCAGCCTCTTCAGCCTCTTCATCAATTCTCCTGCTGTCAGTCTTTCCCTCTTTTCATCCTCTGTGTGTCAATGGAATCTTTATAAAAGGCAGATCTGATCACACAGTTCAAATACCAAAATCTGTGAGTCTATGTTGTGGCTCCTATCTACCTCTCTAGAGCCTTCCCTCCCACTTCCTGCACCTCCTCCAACCCATCCTGCTTTTTTGGCTGGAACCAGGAAAGATTTTTAAGGTCACAGAGAGTAGAGTGGCATCCACAGTTCTGCCCAATTCTATTCCAGTTTCTTGAGACTCATCTTCCAATCGTAGCAAACAGCTTGAGGACCCCTGAGCACACCATCCTCTCTCCTACCTCTGTGTCATGATGTCCGCCACTTCCTCTCCTTTGCAATTCCCCCTTCTTTCCTATTCCAGGAAAACTTTCACATTGTGCCCTCCCTCCTTTACAACGCTCCCACTCCCACCACAGCCCTGACCGTGTGGATAGCAATTCTTTGATTGGTCCCTAATCTCGAGGGCAGGAATCATCTGTACCTTTCATTATCCCTGCACTCAGCACTTGTGCTTGTGGATGGAATGAACCAACGCAACTTGTCTAATTCCTAAATCAACATCTAAAAACCTCTGGGACAGTGTCACTGCTGAGGAGGATTGAACGATCAGAAATCATTGGTCCTTGGTGGAAAGTATTTTTAGCCCGACGTTTACAAATGCTATTCACTTATTGTTTTTTTCTCTGCCAGGAAGTCCCTTCTCCCAGGGAGTGACAGGCCTCACTCCCTTACTTCCTTCAGGTCTCTGTATCCTGAGGGGCCAGGCCTTCCTCAATCATTCCCTATAAAGTAGTAACGACCCACCCCCAGCAATCCCTATTCTCCCACATCCTGCTTTTTCCCCTCCTTTGTACTTATCACCATCTGACATACCGTATACTTCCTTGCGTATTTGTTTACTGTCTGTTTGTTTGTTACCATTACAATGCAAACCCCATAAGGGCAGGGATTTTTCCATTTTGTTCTCTGCTGCATCCCTAGTGTCTGGAGAGTGCCTGCCACACAGTAGGTGCTTTTAAACATGTGTTGAATGAATGACTATGCACAGAGAACGGTGTGTGTCATTGGAGGACAGTGTATGCACTTCAGTTTCAAGACAATAGAACGAATTAAACCATAGCCTGCATGCCAGCTGTGGTCATGGGGATGGTTTAGAGAGTTCCAAGAATGAAAATGGCCTCTCTCAGCCTCAGGTAATATAAAAAATATATGTAAAAAATGGTTCTTACCCTGTATCCGGAATACTAATAATGTATGTAAAGAAATAAGATCAGAGCAGACAAAGAAAAATAAATTCTAATAAATCAGAGAAAAAGAGAAAGAGAGAGAGAGAGAGATGCTCGACCACTCCGACCTTTTGATGCTAGCAGCAGATCTTTGGTGTTTGTGCTAAATTCTGTAAAACCAACTGCATTGACCTATGAGAAAAAGCCAATGGCAAAGACAGGCTGAAAGCTGGGATTTTATTATAAGAAGCAACCCCAAGGGTTAAAGAGGATTTCACTGCGATTCAGCTCAGTCTCGCGGGAGCTTTGAGCAGGCGATTTGTGGGCCTGGGTCTTGGCTTCACCCCCAGCCGGCCCCAGGGCCCAGGGCTGGTCCCTTCCTTCTTCTGGGCCTTGGCTGCTGCCCGCAGGAGAGTGAGGGAGTCGATGAAACTGATTTCCAAGGTCTCGTCCACCTATAAATTTCTACGATTCTGCATTTTGACAGGGTTTTCAATTTGTCCTCATTAATGCAGAAATTCAATTAACCAGGACATTAAATTCCTTGAGCATTCTGGTTAATTGGATCTTGACTAAAATAGCCCCGCATTTTGTTTACTGCATTAAAAAAACCCCAAAGTATTTTTTTGCATCATTTTACATCTTTGGGGAATGTAAAAGCATTTAACTGTAGCAGCTAGAGGTTTGGCCACAAGTTATTCCTTAAAGCAGAGTTTCCAAACATTTTTGACAGTAATCCAGGGTTCAAAAAGAATAGACCTTTATATCACACACACACACAGAGAAATAAAAATTTTGCAAAACAATACTTAATCTTACCGTATGATGGTGGAGTGTGATATTTTCTATTCTATTCAGAAATGCTAGTCAACATACTAATTGATTTCATGCTCCCCAGTTTGAAAAGCTCAGCCTTAGAGTTCTACAGGCCTCTACCTGCCCCTCATGGAGCTTTTTGGGGTGTCTGCTGGTAATAAAATGCCCGAGACATCCCAGGGCTACCATTTTGATAGCTGTCCTACAATATTGACTTTGAGGGTGACTAGTATCACGTTCTAATTTGCACCATTTGATTTGTCTTTAGCATTTCCTGAGAAGTGAACCTAGGCAGCACAGTAGAGAGAGAAGAGCACTGGACCAGACATGAGAGTTTCTGACTTCTAGTCAGAGTTCTGTTGCTACCTGGCTGTGTGATCTTGGATAATTCACTTAACCTCTCTGAGCCTTAATTACCTTCAAACATAAGAATGCCTGCCCTAACTACCCGACAGGGTGGTTGTGAGAGTTGAAAGTAACAAAACACTTAGAAAAGTAGAAAGTATGATGTAAATAGAATATTATTAAGAATAACCTTTTAGGTCTTAAGTGAGGATTTTAAGAGTATATCTGAAATAGATTAAAAATCAGGTGAAGCTGGGTTTTTTGTGTCAAGATGTGAGGAGATAGTGTATGAAGTTGTACTGCAAATCAAGATAAGGAGTACTGTTACCCTTCCAGAGGTTTATTTTCTTCATCATGCTAATTTTTCTATGACCCTCTTATATCTTAGATTCCTTTCTTCTCTCCCTCCATTCCTTCTTGTCTTCAGATTGTAAAAGATTATTATCTTATAAACCTAATTCCTTCTTTCCTGAATAAAGCAAATCACGAAGGGCATCTGCATCATGATTCTTTTACAAAGACCAAACTTTTGAGGTATTTAAACCTAGCGTGTGACTTGGAATAAGAAAGTGAGCAGGTGGCTCATTGATCAGCACAAGGACCCTCCCAGCCTCCCTGTTGTGGGCAAGGTCCTCTGCTCCTGGACTGTGTGGTCAGAGAGAAGAGGACAGGTTTCTGACAGACACTGCCTGTAATCTCCATCCTGTTACCACCAGACCTTTTGTGATCAGAGGATACTCTGTACGGAGGGCTGTCAAAGCTTCTGCCAACTGAGCCAATTAAAACGATCCACAGCGACTCCTTCCTTTCCAATGAGTGACAAAGGAGCAGGCAGATGAATTAGAATTTCAGAATTTTTTTATATCCCCACAAATTGCACTTATTCCATGATGTAAAAAATCTGGTAGGGCAGAATGTTAAAGATACTCCTAGTCTTAGCAAGGCCCCTAGGTGAACAAGTGGTATCATGTACCGTTAAATCCTAAAGAGAGGTGCTAAAACTTGCTAAAAGATATCTTCAAAACTGGTAGCCTGTCATCCACCTTTATCCCATATCCAAGAGAAGAAGAAAGTGACAGAGAGATGGATGAGAATTGTTGGCCCAGTGGGGAGTGTGCCGAGTGCTTCCCTCATCTCCCGTGTGACTCAAGCCAAGTGATGGGGATTAGAGAAAACCATTGATACAGAAGCGGGTAAAACCATGAGGGGAAATTGACATCTCCAATTGCCCTTCTCCTGCAGCTCGACTGAGATGTGCAACATACTGCTACCGGAGAGACCTTGAAAAAGTTCTTGGGGGCAGCTGGCAATTGCAGAGTATGGTGGACACCAATAGGAGGGGGTCTGGCTTGAGTTGCCTTGAAAGGACTGGCCCAAGAAGATGATCAATAAGAACAAGAGATTCTGTCAGTGTGCCTTTGGAGGAGGAGTGGGGAGGAACTGGAGAGTAAATCAAAGGGGAAAGTCTTTGAAGAACTCACAAAAGCTCTTTCTTTGAGAAAGACCTAGTGTTTGGGCACTGGCCACACAGACCTCACCAAGAGCAGATTACAGCAGCATTGGCTAAATAAGACCTCCTGGCCCACTTATCTCTCTCCCCACCCCAAACCCCCTCATCACTACCCTGGAGGAGCCAGAGACATGATGGTGAGTGGAGGAAGTAGAGGAAGAGAAAGGTGTAAAAAGAATGCAGAGCAACCACAGTCTCCTCCTCTACTGCTGGTCCGCAGACTTCGAGGTTCCGGATGGAGCTGGAGATAGGGTGCGCCTTAAACTGGACACGAGATAGAAGTTCAGTTTAGTTAGGTTTGACTGTGCTTTTTCAATATCTGAAAATGAGACAATTACTTAATTGTGAAAATGACTGGAAAACTAAGAGATCTGCTTGAGCTGTCATTCAGGGCTGGAAAAGGGGTCCTCAGAGAAGGTTTAAAGCGCCATGGTGAGAAAGAATAAAGTTGTTTTCTCATTGTAGCCTAAGGAGTCTAGCTCATCTAATAAATCAGTTACAAATGTTTATTGTCTTTTATTCCTAGTCAAATCATCTGTGAGGCTCATTTTAAGGCCTTCCAGTCCTCATGGAGCCTTCCCAGCCCTTCTGGTCCTCACAGAGCCAGAGATCCTTTTCACTTGTATGTCCTGCAGGCTGGGGCTGTATGATATATTGCCGCTTCGGTTACACTTGGCCTGCTCGTATGTGTGAGACCTGCCTCTCCAGCATGAAAGTGGCTGCCATGCTGAACTCAGTCACCACACTGGGACATGGGGCAACAGAAAAAACACTGTGAATGAGGTGTGGAAGGACCAGATGCTAGCCCCAGCTTCGTAACTTAACTAGATGACTTTAGATAAGTTAATTAACCTCTCGGGACCCCAGTTTTCTCCTCACAGAAATGGGAGGTCACATCAACTCCAGCTTTGAAATTCTATGTTTGGTATTTTCTGAATTTCATTCATGTTATCCAGCTTAAATTTTGAGTACCTAGGGGATAAAAATTAATACCAATTCCCACAATATTTATGCCTGATACATACCAGGTGTTTTCACAGATGTCAACATACGAATCCTCAAGCAGGTCTTATTATCCCCAATTCAAGATCAAACTGAAGGCCATGGAGCATAAGATATTGGCTCACTGTCATTTAATTCAGGAGACGCGCTGTGGTTGGAATCCAGGTCTTCTCATTGTAATCCTAGTCCTCTCTGTATTAACCCTCAGCTTTTGTTAACTGTGACTTATTTAATGGTGTTGACAGTAAGGAAATGGGCCTTATTCTTCCTCAACTCTTACCAAACACGTCCCCTCAGATTTGCGCTCATCTTTTGTTTTGACTAAGGGAGGAGAAGAAGGAGGAATGAAAATAATGTGGCATGCTCTCAAGAGGGAGTCGGGAACCGAAGCTCCCCAAAGAAGTAGAATTTGTCTTCCAACTTCCATCTTCCAGCTTCAATATCATTCATTCCTCGCCTGAAATGAACAGTCCTGAGTCAAAAAATATTCAATAAATATCATTCATTCATCAATATGAATTGCCAGTGCTCCTTGAGCTCAGTACTATGTACCAGGCACTGTAGCCATGGGACTGCTTGGGGGCTGGGGCATGTGAGAAGCAGAAAGGAAAAAAAAGACACAGTAAAACGGGAGATTTCGCCCACTCTCTCTGAGCATTAGGAGTTCCTCCTTCTGCCTGAACAGGAACTCCAGAGCTTCCTGGAGCGCGTCCCCTAGAGCTCTTGCAGTCCGGGCCGCACTGTCCACTTCTGGCTTTTGAGCTGCTTTGACTTCAGGCGGGGAGATACTGGAAGAAAACTAATGACAACTCCCCACCAGTTTTGTGGTGCTTTGACTTCTGGTCTTTTCCCCAGTTCACCTGCTACTGTCTGCTTTTCAGCATCCTCAACTACCTGCCTGACACATTCAGCGAGAGAGACAGAGTTGTCCCAACCCAAGTCAGGAGAGCCGGCTGTCATCTTCCCCCGTCCCCTTCATTGGATAACGGCCACAGGGTGGGGTTAAATTGCCAGCCACTTTCAGCTATTCTTGTTGCGGGGTTTCAGGAACCCAAAAGCAGTCCTCTTAAACAGAGAGAGAGCACACTGAAAGGAGAGCAGGAACTCATCAAAGAGATCTGAGAGGATCTGGGGGGAGAACCGTGATGATCTGCTACAGGGGCATGCCCAAGTTGGGCAGATCCTAACACATACTGTAACCAGGTGACCCAAGAACACTTGGGGTGTTCATCCAGGGGTGGGGGTGGGGCTGCCTGCTGGCCTGTTCTGTCCCCTCCAGGCACCACGATAGTGACTGTAATTGTACTTGGTGTCTACGTGTAGGCTGAACCGGGACAAAGAAATGCCCAAAGGGCTTTCGATTTCCGTGGTAAATGCTTTAAAAGCCCCTTCTGGCTTTTAAAATAATCATTTCTGGATGGAATGTTCCTTGGGAGACTCTTGCCATTTCTTAGAGCCCTTTGCTTAATGCTTCTTCCCATTTCCGTTGATCAAGCATCTCTCCAGCTGTCCCAGCTGCTGTCAAAAATTCTTGGAGTTTTGCTCTTTAGCTGTTTTCTCCCCCACATGTGTGTGGGTTATATTTGGATGTGGGAAAATAGTCTTCCTGGTGGTATCACATAGCACTCTGCATGATGTACCACAGTGGAAACCTTTGATAAAGAGGCCTCGGCAGGCCTCGTGTGAGATCAGAGTTGAGGTACCTGTGGTCGTGAGTGCACCCATCAAAACCATCGAGCTGCTCCCTGAGCTGTGGCAGGGGAGGTGGGAATGAGCCTTCCTCCAATGTGGTGACTTCGGATCTCCCATTTACCTGAGATTTTTGGTTTGGTTTGCTGTTTGTACCAATGCTAATCCAAAGGACTGACAATCTTTTTTTAAAAACATCCATAAAACCCAGCTTTGCAGTCCAAAGGTCAAGCTCGATTTCAGCTTTTGGCAGCCCACTGCGGCTAAAGTATGGAGAACTCATTTTCTTTCCAGACATGGAAACACAAGTCTAACCAGCTTGGGCAAAAAGGGGAAGCCAAGGAGTGGGCTGAACGACCCTGTGGAGAGGGCAGGATGCAGCCAGGCCCAAGAACCCGGGAATCAGGGACTGCAGGGTGGCCGGATTCTTGCTCTTCCTCATGTTTCTGCTCTTTTTCTCCATGCCTCAACTTGACTCTCTGTCACCGCAGACCAGCTTCCTCCCACCATGATAAAGGGGGTTGCTGACAGCCCTGGTGAATGACATCTTAGCTTTCGCATTGGAGATATATTGACTTCCTTTCTTGGTTCCAGGAAAAATGCTGGAAGGACTGGGATTCTCCCAGCTGTGTGTTGGGGCTTCCCCACCCCCTGGACGAATCAGCTGAGAGGTGGGATTCATGGAAGCACACGGAAGCTCCTAAAGTGGATGTGTGGGTGGGGAAGGGCAAACATTTATCCATTTATTCATCCATTCAACAGATTTTTTTTTTTTATTTTTTTTTATTTTAATTTTTTTTTTTTTTTTTTTTTCCTTTTTCTCCCCAAAGCCCCCCGGTACATAGTTGTGTATTCTTCGTTGTGGGTTCTTCTAGTTGTGGCATGTGGGACGCTGCCTCAGCGTGGTCTGATGAGCAGTGCCATGTCCGCGCCCAGGATTACGAACTAACGAAACACTGGGCCGCCTGCTGCGGAGCGCGCGAACTTAACCACTCGGCCACGGGGCCAGCCCCCATTCAACAGATTTTTATTGAGCAAAACTGAGAGGCTGGGTGAGGGGCCAAAGTCTTCACTGATTAGGGAGAGGTGACCCAGGGGTTGGGAGATGAAGGGGAAGAAGAAAGGCAGAGGGCACCAACTGCTCCTCAGAATGCCAGAGGCGGGAAGAAGTGAGAGCTTGTGTCAGAATGGAAGTCAGACTGCTCCTTTACAATGGCATCCTGCTACAGAAAAAAATGCCAGTTGAACCACACGGTGTACTTACTAACGTCGCTGCTCTACATTCTGCCGCAAGTTCCTTATCTTGTTGTAGAGCGTGGCAGTGTGGGCACCTGCGGTGGGTCTGCAGACCTCACTCTGAGCAGTTCTGCCCTTGGAAATTGTGGCTCATATTCTAGAGGAGACGCGTACAAGAGTGCTCAGAATAGCTTTGTTTACAATAACCAAAAAAGGAAATAATCCATATTCCTTTTGGATTATGCATAATACAAAAGCATAAGCAACAGCATAGAGAAGTCTCCCCATATAATCATACATCAGAATCCTGTATAGCAGAGAAAATGAGTAAACTGCAGCTACACACATCAACATGGACGAATTTCAAAAATACTGTTGAGCATAAAGAGCAAATTGAGAAGACTACAATTAGTATAGATCCTTTATATGAAGTTCAAAACTGAGCACCATTAAATAATACAGTAGTTAGGGACCCATTACAAATGGACTGAAACTGGGAAGAAAAGCAAGAGAGTGAAGAACACGTGGTTAGGCCAGTGGCTTGGCGGCGTGGGAGGGGAGAGAGAGACAGATGGGGAGAGGCGGGCACAGAGGGGGCTTCCAGGTATTGGCCATATTTTATTCCTTAAGCTGGGTGGTATGTTTCTGGGTGCTTAGTTTTTATTATCATTCTTAAACTGTACCATATACATTACATACCCTATTTTGTAAATATGATCTATTTCACAATAAAAAAATTTTTAGGGGCTGGCTAGGTGGCGTAGTGGTTAAGTACCCACGCTCTGCTTCAGTGGCCTGGGGTTTACTGGCTCAGATCCTGGGCATTGACCTACACACCACTCACCAAGCCGTGCTGAGGTGGCATCCCACATGCCACAACTAGAAGGACCCACAACTAAAAATATACAACAATATACCAGGGGGCTTTGGGGAGAAGAAGAAAAAATAAAATCTTTTAAAAAAATTGAAGAACTAGGAGGACTTACAACTAGGATGTACAACTATGTTCTGGGGCTTTGGGGAGAAAAAAAAAAAAAGAGGAAGATTGGCAACAGGTGTTAGCTCAGGGCCAATCTTCCTCACACACACAAATTTTAAAAAAATTTTACCCAAAGCCAAAGCACCCTCCACACCAATAAAAGGTAGGGATTAGTGTGGTTAAGTGGTATGGGGCTCAAAGGAATGAGAACTTTTTCAAATGTGATGACTTGAAGGTCTGAAATGGCATCAGAGAGAAGGAGGATGGCCAGCTGCCCTGCTCCCAGCCCTGGGCAGCCGCAGCTGGACTGAGGCGTGTCCTGGTACCCCAGGACCTCTTGCTCGCATGGCCCTTGGATCACAGCTTGCCTACTCTGTACGTCTTTCTTCCTGCATTGCAATCCTCAAGATTTAGCCTGTTTTGCTTTCCTTTTCAGAGCAGCCACCACATACTTCATTTTTTCCAGCTTCCTCACGGCTGCCTGCCGAATGGTATGTGAGAATCCTGACTTTTCAATTTTTTGACCCCCAAACAAGTGCTCTGGCGCCTTTGGAGTTAAAAGTGTGAAAGCATTTTGGATGATGTAGAAATCTTTCCTAATATCACTTCCAAAGTTTGGTCACTCACCGTCTGATTACCTTTTTAGGGAACGTTTATCATTTGCCGGCTGAAGTTTATTTTAAATTCTCTGTGGTTTGCAAACACATTCTTTGTTGACAGCTCTAGTTTGAAATGTTTGGGCTCACTTTGCTCCGGGTAAAACACATTGTCAAGTCTTTTTAAAACCCCTCTTGTTAGATAGTTTTTCTTGCTCTGCAATTTGGTGTTTATTAATGTCAGCGTCATAAAAGCATAGAGTTAGATGGGACCTTGGAAGGCACCCATCTGACTTCCCGCTCAACGAAAGAATATTTCCTGGAACGTGCCTACCACCAGCCTCTGATAGCTTGCTTTTTAAGGGCATTGCTGTAGGGACGAAGAATTTCATAGGTTACAAACACCCCATAAAATTTTGCATTGATTTTCATTTTGTTTTCGAGAATCAGAAATCAGTGTGAAGAGTTCAAGTTCACTAATTGAATTAAAATTAACACAGACTCTTGCAAAACCGGTTCTAGAGGTGCAGCAGGCCTTACATGGATGACACTTTAATCTACTTAGTATGATCATATCCTGGATTAGGAGGGGCAGAGAGACAACAGAGGCGTTAGAGCCATCCACTCACTTGGAAGTAGGGGCCAAGAAGCCAGGGAGATTTGACTAATGGCTTGGGTGACCCGTGTGCACACTTCCCTCTGCCCCTTTGTCTCTGATTCTTGCCTCCTGAAAGGTACAGAAATGAATGTAGACATTGCCTCACTTCACAATCACAGCTCTCCACTAGCCCTGTGCAGGGAGCAGGACTGGTCTGCCAGCCCTCCTTCCCGCTCTGTCTTCCCCACTCCTGGGTCGTTGGCTGCCTTTTCGCAGTAGGCTGTCCCCACCCAGTTTCTGAGCCCACCCAGAGACAGCGGGATGTGTATTAATAACTGCCTTTCCACCTGTCTCCCTCCGCCTTTTGCTCTGCTCTGTTAGAGCTTGGAAGCCGTGACCCCAGCTGCTGTGATAGCCAAGTGGGTTTGGGCCCTGCGCCTCCTGGAGCTTCAGTGGCACAGGTCCTTCAGGGTGAGGGAAGGAAGCCAGTGTGGAAAAGACCAAAGTTAACCCGTCAACACAGCAGGGTTGTTCCATGTCTGACAGTCTCACTCATGGAAGCTGGGAAGAGTTTCTGGGCTAACGAGGTTAGCTGAAGACACTTTTCAAAAATGGGGGTCAGGAAGCCCAAGCATGGGTGGGGAGGGAATGATTAAAGGTGCTGACCCAGCCAGAATACACAGTATGCAAGGCCCAGGAGGCATGGGAGGCTCAGGCAAGGTTTCGTGATGGTTGTGATGAGTCCTGGTTAGTGGGACGGGGCCCTGTGGCAGGAGATGCATAGAACTGGAGAACTGGACCCTTCACCGAGTCAGTGTCCAGTGACCCAGTCAGAGTCTGTGTGGTGGGAGTTTCTGGGTGAGAAGTCAGGGCACTGGGTTCAGCCTATGGGGCAGGGGCAGGCTAGAGCCAGGCAGGATGTCAGGGCGACAACCTGATGGTCAGGGCAGGCCAGTGTGCCCCACAGGCAACCAGAGGCAGAACCTCCTTGGCAGGCTGTAATCCTGCTGCGTGGTGCCTCCCTGGGCACACTGGGCCTGAAGACAGGCATGGAGCTGGTGCACTAACAGACCTGCCAGTCTGTCTAGGGACTGGGAGGGGCCTAGGGAGCCTGGGGCTGACTTCCCGAACTGCCTGGCTCCAAGTTCTATCAAATCAAATCAGCAAATACTTGACTGTGTTTTTGTCTTTGAGAAAGTTGTGGTAGGAGAAAGACAAAGGGCTGAGGGGTCACCTGGGAGGTGGATTAGGAAATGCCATCTGGACACCATACAGATCATATAGCAGACTTTACAAAACCCAAGGACACGTCTTCTTTAGTGGTTAGTTGACAGAGACACTCGTTTGCATGAGTCGTTTGCACAGGGAAAGGCAGGAGGAAGGCAAGGGCCGGGGAGAGGAAGGGAGGGAGAGTTTTGCATAGATACAAGGCAGGGCCATCTTGACCTTGTCTCTCAGGTCAGGTGGAGGGGGCAGCAGGAAGGAACTGAAGGAGCCGTTTTCACAGGGCCTCAGGGAGACAGAGGCCACAGCTGTCTGCTTTGGTTCCAAAGTAACTCCCAGGGACACCGAGTGGAGGAGGGGTATTGTCCTCACGCCCCTGTGTAGCAAAGCATCTCTCTGAGTGAGAGGAGAGCAAGGAGTGTCACTCCATGCTGGCCCCTACACCTTTGGCAAGAATACAGGTGTATTCCCAGGAGGCAGCCTGAAAGACTCCGGGAATCCCGGCTGGACCTGAGCTGGGGAGGAAGGCCTGCATCATGTGGGTGAAGGCAGGAGCCAGTGAAGTTCTGGATACACCTGTTAGTTTCATTGGATTGGTAACAGCCCAAGAGACCTGGAAACACTTAAGTGATGGGAGTGAACAAATAGAGTAGTAAGGCACTTTAATCCTGACCTTTATAAGAACCCTGAAAATTTCCATCTCCCCACCTTTTAATTTCAGAGAAATTTTCTGAGTTTGTAATTATCTTGTTTTTCTTCTTTTAGTCCAAGGGTCAGCAAATTCTTTTCTGTAAAGAGCCAGATAATAAATATTCTTGGCTTTGTGGGCCACAGGGTCTCTGTTAAACCGCTCAACTCTGCCACTGGAGCATGGAAGCAGCCATAGACACTACATCAACTAATGAATGGGACCGTGTTCCAATAAAATTTGTTTGTGGACAATGCTATTGGAAATTTATATAATTTTTCACAAGTTACAAAATATTCTTCTTTTTTACTTTTTCGCTAATTCAAAAATGGAAAAACCATTTTTAACTTGCAGAGTACAAAGACAGACTGTGGCTGTAGTTTGGCAATCCCTGTGAGGACAGGAACTGGCCCATCACTGCATCCCTAGTGCCCAGCACAGTGTCTGACATACAGCAGGTGCTCAATCGATGTTTGTTGGAGGAGTGAACTTCTCCACTTTCCAGACAAGGAAACCGTGGCTCAAGAGGTTAATCGACTCTCTCAAGTGTGGGGCTAGAACTCAAACTTGGGTGGTAGTTGGATGGTCGCAGAGTTGGGTAGTGGATAGTTCTTCCAAATTCTGTGCTCCTTCTACCAAATCACAGTTCCAGCCTTTGCAGAAAGACATTGCCACGTGGAAGTTCATGGAGTTTCAGATTGGGAACTTCACTTGAGCAGGGGACGTGCCAACACTGGAGGTCCTACAGCATCACCTCTCAGTGTGGTCGCGCCGTGGAAACTTGACTTTAATTCCTCAGGTGGTTTTTTTTCCTTGTGAATCTGGGGATGATGCCATTGCTAGTCTACCTTGGAAGACGGCTGTGAAGAATAACATAGGGACTTTGCAGACATTAAAAATTACCATGGGGGCTGAATTGTGTGAATATTCTTCAGATCGGGCATTTTCTTAAAATCAAAATTAGGTTTTTTTTTTTTTTAAACAATGGCTCTATGTGAGCTGGAGGATACATATGACCTAGAAAAGACCAGTTTCCCCGTGGAAGAAAAACCAGCTTGCCTTCAAAGGTAGCTGAAGGCAGTCTGTATCTCCACCTCTATCTCCATCAACTCCATACTCTGTTTCAACTTAAGTCTCAGTCTTTTTTTTCTTTCTCCTTTTTCTCCCCAAGCCCCCTGGTACATAGTTCTGGGTCCTTCCAGTTGTGGCATGTGGGATGCCACCTCAGCATGGCTTGATGAGTGGTGCCATGTCCATGCCCAGGATTCGAACTGGTGAAACCCTGGGCTGCTGCAGCAGAGCACATGAACTTAACCACTCAGCCACGGGGCCGGGCCCTAAGTCTCAGTCTTGATTACTGCATTTTTTTTTTTTTCACTCCTATGACTCATTCCCCCGCTCTGCTCTCACTTGGCGTCGAGCCTGCCCTGCTCCTCTGGAGCTGCGGTTAACCACAAACCACCCAGCATTCTAGGATGCAGGTCACGCTGCGCACTCCTTCTCTTGGAATCTGGGCCCATGTTTCTCCCTCAGCCACCGGTTTGGGTGGCTTCTTATATTGAAGGCTCTGTGAGGGCCGGGCTGGGGTCTTGGCCACTGGCTGGACACCACTATGGTGCCTCCTACAGGCCCTAGGGTGCCGTCCTGACAAGCAGCAGCAGCAGAAATGCAGCCTGGAGTGAGGAGCTCTTGCCCGCACAATTCCCACTGTTGCCAGAAGCATGCTCAGCCCAAGGGTATGGTGTCTCAGGGGTGGGCAGCTGACAGTGCTCCCTGAGGACTCTCCTTCGAAGGCCCCGTATCTGATGGGTCTGGTTTGTTCTCATACTAGGAAGCATAGTTCATTTCAACACAAACCCCCCTCCCCAACTTTTTTATTATAAAAGTAATATACGCTCAGTGTGGAAAGTTTGAAAATATTGATAACACAAAGAAAATAAAGTCTACCTGTGATCACTCTACTTGGAGCTAACCACTATTAAACATTTTAGAAAGATCCTTGGAGTCATCTTATCTTCACAATCTTCTAACCATATTTCATCATATTGCAAGGCTGTTTTGTCACCCGATTTGTGTTTTTACTCAATACATCATGAGCACATTCCCATGTCATTAAGTCTCTTTTTATAATATGATTTTTTATTACCATACTGGATTCTGTGGTGCATGTGGGCACAGTATATATTTATATATATATTGTTTAGGAAGATTAGCCCTGAGCTAACATCTGCTGCCAATCCTCCTCTTTTTGCTGAGGAATCCTGGCCCTGAGCTAACATCCGTGCCCATCTTCCTCTACTTTATATGTGGGACACCTACCACAGCATGGCTTTCCAAGCGGTGCCATGTCCACACCCGGGATCTGAACCAGTGAACCCCCAGGCACGAAGCGGAACATGTGTACTTAACCGCTGCACCACCGGGCCGGCCCTGGGCACAGTATATTTAATAAATGTTGATTGTTGGACATTGAGTTTGTTTCTGGTTTTTCATGCCAAGATGAACATCCTTAATTATAAATGGCTTTATGCATCTCTTGATGCTTCCTTAGGATATATTTCTAGAAGTGGAATTAGGTCAAGGCTCTGCACATTTTCAAGGCCAGATTGCCTTCTAGAGATGATCCAATTTTTGCTTCTGCCAATACTGCAAAAAGTCCCTGTTCCCCAACCCTTGCTGACATATTATTGGATATGCAGTAAGTTTTAATTTGATTGGTGGCAAACAGTATTTCCTTACTGTTTTATTTTCTTAGACAAACAACTGATAAGCCTGATTTTTTCAACTTGTTTTTTAGCCATTTGTATTTCTTTTGTGATTTACCTTTAGTGAGCACAAATAATTCTTTGCTCATTCCTTCCTCAAATGGATCGATTAGGCATATCTTAGGTTCAAATTTTGGCTCTACCAATTGCTAGCTTTTTGACCTTAGGCAAATCACTCCATTGAGCCTCAGTTTCATCATTGATGGATTAGAATAATAATGTCTACTGGATAGAATTGCTATTAGGATTTACTAAGATAACGTATGTAAAGTGATTTCAACTCTCTGGCACACAGGAGGTGCTCAATAAATGTTTACTTCTTTCTTTTCCCCTACTGTGGTAAAGATGCTGTGAGGAACACAAAAATGTATCAGATAACGTATTTGTCTTTTAAGAAACATGCAATCCAATAAAGGTAATAAAGTAGAACCAAATATTTGACACAGACTTCATAAGATGGGTAGAACTTTGACAGAGTGGGAAGAAGTCCATCTAGAGGCGGTGGCAGAGGTGAGAAGGCATCCAATGTGTTTGGAGAGTGGCACGTAGAGTAAATCGACTCTGGTGGAGGCCTCATAACCGACAAGCTTAGAAATATAGATTAGGGCCTGTACTGTGAAGGAACTTTGAAATCCAAGCTAATGAATTTGTATTTTGCTCCCAAGGTGATGGGGAACTATTTTTGAGTAGTGGAATAACACAATCAAAAGTACATTGAAAAAAAAGTACATTGAGTGCTAATATGATGGAGACTGGAATTAGGAAGATCAGCTTAAACAATATGATCATGATCAAAGTCATATACAAAATGCCATGATCAGTGCTGAATTCAAGAGATGCTGTGAGATAAGAGTTAATAATACCTGGTAAGGGAGTGGTGTGAGAATCAAGGGAGAGGTAGGAGTCAGAGGAGTGTATGAAGGCTAATGTTTGGAAAACTAATTCTGGTAAATCTTCTCATTGTTTAAAAACATTTGTTGTCCTTTTCTATGGGCTTGTCCCTTAGGAAGATTATATATCCCACCTCATTTATGTCAGATTTCTTTGACCACTAGAATGTAGCTAGAAGTGAGATGTGCCACTTCTTAGAAGTTTTATGAACCACAGAATGGTCCATCACCTTCTCTCTGGTCCCCCTGCTGATCCACAGTGGATATGTAACATGATAAGAAAATATAGGTTTGTTAATGTAAACCACTGAGACTTGGGGCTTCTTGGTTATTGCAGATTAATTTAGCCTAAGCGAACTGATATAGGTACCATGAGGACAAATAGAAACATTAGGAGAAGGAGGGGTGGTTTGGGGAAAAGAGGATGATTCAGTGTGAAACAAAATGATTATGAGGTGGTATTTGAATACTTCAATGGGGGTGTCAGACGGGTGACTTGTGATAATGAAACTGAGGCTTAGTGAGATAATTTGCCCAAGGCCACACAGAAGCTGGAGATAGAGATTTCAAAGCCACGTGCATAAATATTAAAGCACTGAGAGTAGATGGTCACCAAGAGCAAGTATGTAGAGAGGAGGATGGGGATGTAGGGGAGGAAGACATTTCCTCTACCCTCTCTGGGTTCTTCTGGCCAGTGAATGAATTAAATTCACATGAGACAGAATAGCAGGAGAAAATTAAACAAAGCTTTATAACATGTATACATGGGAGAGGCTTGGGCAAGCTGAGCAACTTGCCAAAATGGCTGAAGCCACCACCTTAAATATCACATCCAGCTGAAGACAAAGGAGGATGTTGGGGGTGGGGCGAGTCAGTTACAGGAGCTTACCAGAGAAGCACAATAAACAGGAATAAGATTATTATGCAGATTTAAGTCCTTGCATTCTGTACTGAGAAGAGTTTCTAGAGATAAGGTCATCCCCCCTTCTTCCTGGTACAGACAGGGAGACAACTTTACAGATGGAGATTTCCTTTACAATGTAAATGTCTCTTAACAAAGGGTAAGTAAATTCTACTCCTCAGAGCCTCCTTTCCTGTCTGCAGTTTATTAAAAGTAACCAGCCCCAAATAATCTTCATGCCAAAGAGACACATCTTGGGGTGGCCAATTCCAGGCCCCCACAGGGAGCAAGTGAGAGCCAAAGCTGGATCAGTCAGAAAGGTGAGAGGAACCAGGATAGGCAATGAAAGTCAAAGGGGGCAGACATGTTATCAGAGGATAAAATGGGACAGAAATTTACAGAAACTGAGAAAAGTCCTTGGGATATGGCAATTACAAAGTCACTGGAGATCTTTGAAAAAGTCCTTTTTGTAGAGTGACAAGTGTAGCAGCCAGATAGCAGACAGCTGAGGAAAGACTGAAGGTTGAGAAAGAGAAAGTGCTTTTTTGAGAAGTTTCTTTGTAAAAATGAAAAGTGACTGGAATATGTGGGCAGCAAGGTCAGGTGAAGAGTTTTTAAGATGAATATGTGTGTATGTTTCTTAGCAAAGGGGAAAGACTGAGGAACATGTGAGAAACTGAAGACACTGGAGAGCCCTTGAGGACCACTGGCCTGACAGTGACGACTAGAGGCAAACAGGTAGGGAGAGCAGCAGGAGTCCTGGGGATGATGTGGCCTGGAGGCTGGGGAGAGTCTGCTTCTGGGAGCTAGTAGAGAAGAGGGCTGCTTAGGAGGTGAGTGATATGTTGGAGAGGAGACAGGGGTGGGGGGAAGAGAAAAAACATGCAGTGTGCCTAATGGCCTTGACTTTCCTGATGAAGTGGAGGGGAGGCAGGGTGGGAGAGTGGGAAAGGTGAGATTGGAGCTTAGGAAAGCTGGAGAAGATGTGGGAAACTCATGGGAGCAGCCTTGGATCCAACAAGAGGTAAACAGGGCTGTGGGGCAGAATTGAGTAATGGTTTGAAATGAGCACGCACATGTAGGTTCTATAGTTTTCTCTGGCTGTCCTCTTCAGTCTGGGAGCAGAGACTAGAGAATAGGAATGTGGGTGTGGATGGGGAAGTGGGGGAGTCCAGATAGGACATTAACATACTACAGGAATGAGAGTGGAAGGAGTCATTAAGGCAGAATGAAGGGACTGTCCATGGCTTTGGTACCTGACAAGGATTTGAGTGAGACCACAGGGGACTAACAGAATGGAGACATTGGGCTGCCAGCCGGTGATTGGAGGAGTTAGCAGTGAGAGGAGTCCTTGGTGGTCTGGGGCTGCTGTGGAAAAGAGAGGAAGATTTGTGAAGTTCTCCAAGCCTGAGGACATGTGAGGTTCAGAGATGAGTTCGATAACTACTAAAACCCTCTGAGAACAATGAACCCTGGTGGGCCCGAGAGAGAAAACTGTGAACATGAGTAGGATTCCTCTTGGAAGGTAGAAATGGGTTCTGGTACCTAGCAGCAGGGGTTATTTGAATAAAGTAACATAGAGTAGATGCACAGCATGCAAATGAGAAACAAAGAGAGAGAGGGTGTGACCTTCTAGAAGGGCCACTAGAAATGTAAAGAAAGCTGGTCTCTCTCCCTTCTCATGTGAGTGAGGGGGGCAGGTTTAAAGTAGTGATATTTTTCTTTTCTTTTTTTTTCAATTTCAAGTTTGTTTCTGAGTAGGTAATATATTCACATAGACAGAAATTCAAGTGATACAAGGGAGTGCACAATGAAAATTCCTTCCACCCTCGCTCCCAGCCAACAAGGTCTCCCCTCCCTGGAGGCCATCATATTAACAGTTTTTCTGTATGTCATAAGAGCCTGGACTAACAGGACTAGCAGCAAAATAATCACCTGGGAACTTGTTAGAAATGCAAATTTTCAGGACCCACTCCAAATCTATGGAAGAAGAAACTTTGGGGGCAGGACCCAGAAATCTGTGTTTGAACAAGCCCTCCTGGTGATTCTGGTACGTGCCAAAATTTGCGAACCACGGCTCCAGATATTCTGTGCGTGTGTATACAAATACACACAATTTTCCTTCTCTTTTTTCCATATGTGCTTTACATTCATATTTTTGGAGATCACAGTCTCCTTTAAAATATTTTTAATGCTATGTACAATGTTGAAAATTTCACAAATATTTTCAGGGAGTTCACAGTCCTCTTTGGGGGTGAAATTCATGTAAATACGATGAACCATTTTAAAGTACACAATTCAGTGGCATTTATTGCACTCACAATGTTGTACAACCACCACCTCTCTCTAAGTGTGAAGGGAACTTTGCCCATTTTGGAGTCAAGGTTTCTTGAGAAGAGTTCTTGGGACAGCCAAGGACGAAGTATGAGGCCAGGGGCCAGAGAGCTGTGGAATGAAGCCAGTGAGAGCGGAGTGGATATCAGGTGGCAGGAAGCGCTAAGGTGGTCAGGGAATTGGGGTGATGGAAGCTCAAAGGAGATGCACACTGGAGGCTGCAGAGGTGAGGGCTGAGATGAACACTGCTGGAACTCGTAGATAGGTGGAGAGAAGAACCAGGTTTTCTGAGGGTCGAGCATACAAGGAGCTGCACTGGAGCACTAAGGAACGTGTGCACACACACCTGGGCTGAGTTGGTCCGGCCTTACTCCAGCCTTCCCAATTGGGCAGTTGGTGTGGCAGCCATCTTGTCCTCACACGACCCACTTTCAAGCAGGAAGAGAGGGATCAGAAAGGGGCTGTTTTTTCTTATTCAGGAAGAATAGCTTTCCCAGAAGCCCTTGGCAGCCTTCTCCTTACATCTCATTGCTCAGAACTGGGTCCCATGCTTACCTTTAGATCATTCACTCCCAGAAGGGAAACGGGTTATCACCATTGGTTTAGACTGATCACCATTCACTCCCGAGGCCCAGCCCATTGTCACCTGGACAGAGTCGCGTTCTGTTAGCAAGGGAGAAGAGGGAAATGGCTGTTGGGTGGATAACCACCAGCATCCACTTCAGACCTCTGAGTCCTTCCCAGTGGGTTGAGGGGCGATGGAAGGAGGAACAAGGACAAGGATGGCCTTATAAAGTAAGTGGAACAGACAGACCCTTCAGGAATTTATCATGTAACAGGGAAGATGGTACCAAAAAGGAAATATACATGAGGACATAGATAATAAAGAATAGGAAAGCAGAGGCAACCAATAGGAGAAGGCAGCGGAGGCAGTGGGGCCTGGCAGTTTGAATACCTAATCTGGGTCCCACTGGGTCCCATCTGGGTTTATTGAGCTGTGTGAGCTTGGACAATCTGTAAACCTCTCTAAGTCCATCTTCTCCTATGAAAAGGGGACTATAAGATTTCACTCTTAGAAACTGACGTTGTTGGGGCCAGCCAGTGGTGCAGCGGTTAAATGCGCATGTTCTGCTTCGGTGGCCCAGGGTTCGTGGATTCGGATCCCGGGTGCGGACATGGCACTGCTTGGCAAGCCATGCTGTGGTAGGCATCTCACATATAAAGTAGAGGAAGTTGGACATGGATGTTAGCTCAGGGCCAGTCTTCCTCAGCAAAATGAGGAGAATTGGCAGCAGATGTTAGCTCAGGGTTAATCTTCCTCAAAAAAAAAATTAGTAAAAAAAAATTAAAAAAATGAAAGAAACTGATGTTGGAGTAAGGTGCTAGAAAGAGGGTATTTGGCTGGGAGACCTAAGTATATCAATGAGGTAGACATTTGTCATACTTTGTTGACCATTCAGCATTTGAGGAGGGCCCCACCCCATCTTCTGTGGCCTCACCTCCCACAGGAGAAGATCAAATACTTGCTTTCCCAGCCTCTCTTGCTGCCAGGGAGCCAGCATTCGAGCCGGGCTCAGCCAGTCGGACACACCTTCCAACTCTGAAGCTGATTAGGTAAGGAGTAAGTGCCATGTGAACCCATTCAAGTGAGAGTGGCAGCAGCCCCGTCCACTTTCTTATGTAGTGTAGACAAGGTTCCTGGAGCAGCTCCCAGTGCCCCATGCTGGGGGTTTTGGTGGGGGTGAGCTGTAGTGTCTGAGCCCAGGAATAGCAAAAATGGTGTCTCTCTGGGACCACTTTTGTGGTGTGATTTGGGGTATTATTCTCGCTGCTTCTAGGCCTCTCTCTCCAGCCCTTCCAGAGGCTCCATGAACAAACATTCTTCAACAAATATCTTTTCTATGTAAATTAGCCAGTTTGGATTTCTGTTGTTCAACTAAGAACCATGACTTCTTGAGCCACGTCTCCAGTGAGAACAAAAAAGTGGGGTGCCAGCCATTTTCCAGGGAGATCAAGCTTCAGGGCAAGATTGACTTCCTTCTGCTGACTTTTTCACAGAAGCAAGTCCAAAAGGGAGATAGAAAGAGAAGGAGGAGAGCAGGGTCTGGCTCTTTTACCAATTTGGACTTGAAAAAGAAAGAGAAGAAAAGAAAACACACCGCGTATTCTGAGACATCTAACCAGGCAAGTGCCTCCACCCACCACCACAGCAGCCATGAAAACACCTTCCGAGAGAGCAGCGCTCCCTCAAGGGCAGAGACCCAACCTCCCCGTGGGGAGGGCGCCTAGGTTCCCTCAGAGGCCGACATTCACTTGCAGGGTTGGCTTGGAGGCTGTAAATGCAAAGCACTTGGCTGTCTGTCGGGAGGCCTTGATTCAAAAAAATAAGTTAATTGAGTGCCTACTATGTGCCACACACTGGTCTAGAGACTGAGAGTACAGTGAACAAGACAGACAAAAATCTCTGCCTTCTTGGAGCTTACAATCCAGTGGAAGAAGATGGTAAACACATAAATAAAAAGTAAATTATGTCAATGGTAATAAGTTCTATGGAGAAAAATAAAGCAGGGACAGGAGCTAGGAAGTACTGGGGCGGGGGGTGGGGGTGGGAGGGGGGCAAGGGGACCGGGCAAGTTACGCTTTTAATTCCCACATCCGAGAAAGCCTCACTAAGAGGGTGGGCTTGGAGGTGAGGGGCTTGGTAAAGGGGGTCGATTATTATCACCGGGATGTTTACCACGGCTACACTGTCTCGCCCTCCCCTTCCTCCCCACTGCAAACACCCGTCAGGCACAAGCCTAATTGTGGGGACTGTAGGTGAAATATTTGAAGGGAAACTCCAGGCCATTTGGGTGCCTCATGTTCTGGTGGGTAGAGGTTAAGAGCTCCCTCGGGTGACCTGGGCCCCCAAGCTGGATGGGATCAGCTGAGCAGGGCTTCCCAGAGGAAATGACTTTTGAAAATGGAAATGGCAACCACCCTGTCATGCTCACTGGGCAGGCAAAGCCTTGTTTACAGGCTTTGAGGCTTTACTGAAGACAGACGCTCTCCCTCATGATAGGGGAAGTCCCATCATTGCACTGGAGTCTTTCTCCCCCAAGCAATACATCTACAGATGGCATTGGGAAACCTTTCCTAGTCTTATTGCTCTGTTAAAACAAATAAAAACAAACAAAGCCCTACTCTGTATTCTGATGTCCTCAGAGTCATTACAAGCCAGGATGGGCCTTTTGCTTCCTTTTGAAACAGACTCCTCCTTTTTTTGCTGAGGAACATTAGCCCTGAGCTAACATCTGTTGCCAATCTTCCTCTTCTTTTGCTTGAGGAAGATTAGCCCTGAGCTAACATCTGTTCCAGTCTTCCTCCATGTTATATGTGGGTCACTGCCACAGCATGGCTGATGAGCAATGCAGGTCTGCGCTCAGGATCTGACCCTGTGAACCCCGGCTGCCAAAGCAGAGCACTGAACTTAACCACAATGCCACAGGGCCAGCTCCGGACTCCTCTTTTTAATACAAGAACCCTGGCCTATAATAACTCACTTATATTAATCCACCACTTGCCTTTGCCAAGCTCTCATTATCACCATGATCCCTAAGAAACCAGAGGGAGAAGCATAGTAGACATTCCCTGGAAAGCCGATGAAAGGGGATGAAGAAAACTCCTGGGTTATTTGGGTCTTGCAGATTTTTGTTACTGAGGGACTCTGTGCCTTAGAAACTCTATGTTATAGGTTTTTGTTGCTATCAGGAGAGATGCTTTGTATACACCACTGTGTCCAGGGACGTGATCTGACCTGTAGTATAATGAATCCAAAGTACCAAGCAGTGATTTGAAACAAGATTTTAAAGTATCTTCTCTCATTATCCAAGAGGAAGCTTCCCTATGAGCACAGGTTCTCCTCGGAGTCTGTGGCAGGGGCCAGAAAGACATCAAGGGGAAGGGTATACCCTCTGATATGGCTTTTACGACATTCCAGAGACTCGTTTAATGTCTTCCCAGACCAAATTCTTAATTTCTTTGCCTTGAACATGATTATTGCTGGGGGACTTTGTGGCTTTTGAGAACCTTTTGAGAGAAACCGAAATTGAGATGCAAATTGGTGTGATGTATCTTTTTTGTTTTGCAAAATTATCATAATTCCACCTAACCCAGTCATGCAAAACTGCAAGACCTAAAGACTTTGGATTTAATGCCTTAAAAGAAATAGGTGACAGATAAGGGAAAATGTTAGTAAACCTTAAACCCACATCTACCCAGTCTTAGACTGTATTTCCTGGGTACTGGTACCCATAAGTACCAGACGTCACATTCAACTAGTCAGTTGAAAAAATATCCATGCACAAATATTTATTGACTATCTACTAATGTAGAAAGACTCTGCTGACCACTGGGTCATAATCTGTGTCCTCGATAACCTTTATATTTTGATGGGAGCAGCAGGCAGACAACCAAGAAAAAATGAAGTAAGGGCTAAATAGAGGGGAAAGAGGTGTGCAGATTTTGATGGGCAAAATTGTTGCTTTCTCAGTCTTCCTTGGTCCATAGATAATGGCCGTCAAAAGGATCTTATGCCCCTCCCATCCCAGACCAACAGCACATTAGTGGACTATTTGTTGATCACCAATTATGTGCCAGCCATGTGCTACGCTCTTTACACGTCCCCTCAAATTTAATAGTCACATCGATTCTATGAAATAGGTACTATTGCTAACTTCATTTTACAGATAGGGAGACTGAGACTTAGACAAAATTAGAAACTTGCCCAGGATCACAGTGCCAGTAGTGGCAGAAGTGATGTTTACAACCAGGTCCAAGACCTAGTTCTGAGGATTAGCACTTAGTGGCCTAATTCTTTACTATAACAAACACGGTCACAATGAAGAGCAGTGCAGAACAATCTGTAGTTCAAATACTACTGGTGAATGGCTATTGTTGGTTTCTGAAACTGCTCAGAACAGGTGCTCCAAGGCAGGTGCTGAGGGCCTGAGAACTGGAACCAGCTGTAAAGGAAGGGAGTGAAAATGCCTATTTGTTACTCTCGACCTAAATATAATGACTCTTTACACTTTTCTGTTTCCTCCAGCCTTTCTGTGTTCCATGAGGGAAAGGGAAGTCGAGCTGTTTTGCAATAATTCCTCCAAGTCTTCAGACTCTGGCAGCACAAGAAAAATACTAAGGAGCAGAGACCACACCTTTCCCACATTGAGTTCAGTGGAACATGAACTCAGCTGCCTGCGTCGTTCTTCAAAGACACAGCTGCAGGATAGCTTCAGCTGCACTGGTTTGGAAACCCTCAAAAGTGGGCCAAGACTCTTAGGCTGGTTTCAGCACAGTTGTTATTCCTAGCCCCGCCCACAGGAAAAGGGCAGGTCCTGAAGACTGTTGTTGTAGATATTGGATAGGAGAACAAACCAAGATGGTGGCACTGGCCATTATAGGTGGAATGCATGGGGTGACTTGGCCTTCCCTGCCTCCTGGCCCCTCCTTTGTACACCTTCTCTCCCAAGCTCAAAGATGTGTATTGTGCTAGGAGGAAAATTACAACAGAGTTTGGCTTACTTGTTACTGGGGCAACACCTACAAGACTAACTGCAGCAAAGGTGGGAAAAGGCCTAGAAAAATCTGATGATGTAAACAATTTGAGAGCTTCCAGTGAAACCTGTCTCGCAGGGCCAGTGCCACACGTTATACTCAGTTCTTCACTCTCAACAGAGAAAAGGGCCTTCTGGTTTGCTGTTTCCTCTCTCTAGTCTTACTCTTTTTGTATCCTGGAGGCCTCCAATTGTGGGGGAAGGCAGAATTCTCCCCACCCCCACCTTTTCCCCTCCTGGTTCTTATGACTGGTCGAATAATTAAACTGGCATAGGGCAGGTTAGCAGGAGAAAATTAAACCACATTTAATACATATGCACTGGGAATTCACATAAGCATGAAGAATTCCAAAGACAGTCAGGCAAAATGAGGTAGATATGTCTTTCTGGACTAAGGAGAAGGAGATAGAGTTCTGAAACTTCAAAGGGAGAGAAGGCAATTTACAGAAAGATGGAAAGAGTTAATATTTGGTAAACAAATATTTGCTGGGCCATCTACAGATGATGGGACCCAAGAGAGAACTTTGATAAAATGGGCCTTGCTAGGTGCCTTTCCGTCTCTCACACCTGGTTCATATTATACTGGAGTTATCTAAGGTGATAGCTCCTTCCTGGGACAGGCCTTTCTATCAAATTCTTTTAGGTAATTAGGGGGAAGGTCAAAGGTTCTTCCCGAGTCTTCTGATCCTTGATTATTTTAAGCTCGAAATAATCCGCACACCAGAGTGGCACATTCTGGGTTGGCCTGCCCTCAACCCCATCACAAGCCTTATCCTGGAGAGAACACATTCACCCATCTGAGCAATAAGTGCTGTAGAAACACTTGGGATGCGGATGTTATGTTCTTCGTTTTGACTGGCTTCCTTTTAACTTGCCCTCAGCATGATTTCACTGCACTCTTTATTTGCAGCTGCTTTAAGGATGTCAAGCTGGGCCTCCGTCCCATAATTCCTCCAGGTGATTTAAAGGTGACAGTCTCCCAGGAAGAAGCTTTTCTGTCTGGGACTTCCCACCAGACCTCATTTCCGAGCATCGCTGCAGTCCTGAAGTGAGACCCTCCAGTCTGGACTTGCCTGAGACAGATGGAGGCTGGGCCAGCCCTACCTGCCCTGCTCCTGCTCAACCTGTATATCTCCTCCTGCTGTAATTGCATATCCTGGAGAACAGCCAGGATCTTCCTGCAGAGCCAAAGCCTCAGAGGGAATTTCGCTGGCGGTTACACACCCTCAGGTTCCCAGGGAGGAATGCAGCCTGTTGGGAAGGTGTTCATTCTCGGGCATCAGCAGAGCATCTGGTCAATCACACATACATGTGTGTACAGGAGGGGCTCTTCCCTTCCCTCCTCTTTCCCATCATTCTCTCCACTCCCTCCTCCACTCCCTCAGCCCTAGTACACATAGCCTCAACCTGAACATCACAGTTGCCACAGGGGAACAAGAGTGCAGAGAGACTGCTCCAGATAAAGTTATTTCTCTTAGTTTCGGCGATGCTGCCCTCAAGCAGAATTCTGACTGCCGTGCTGGTTTAAGTTCTCTTCCTTCTCTTCCCAGCTCAGACTCAAGATTTGGACTTCCTTGCCTGGATCTGTGGCTCAAGGGGAGCTGGAATGACTCTCAAATATATCTCCCTCGTGATAAGGGAGCTGGGGGACACCACCGAGGCCTAAATTTTTCCCGTCAAGTTGCTACAGCATCTGAAATTCCCATGAATCTTGCAGCACTTTAAAAAGATAATCCTGTGGGAGGACTAAGATAGCAACCACTGGTGAATACTTTAAGTGTATCACTGAGTTGGAAGTTTCTTCATAACACCCAGCTAAGGCTCAAGATTCTTGGAGGAAGAGTGCTTCTGGAAGATACCGGTTACCTGAGGAGGCCTAGCCCTGGGGAGAATTGCCCAGATGACAAGGATAAGCCTCACTTTTCCCTGGCAGGGCAGGCCTGTGTCTACCTCCCTCACCCTGCTATGGCTCAAGGGTCCTCTGAGAGAATGTCCTAGAAGTAGTTCTCAAAGTATGGTTCTCAGCCTTGTGGTGGTCTTAGAAAGTCTTCCAAGAGGACTGCAGACTGGTTCCAATAACGTGGTTGTGGTTCCTCAGTATAATACCCCACCCTCGGACTCCAAATGACGTTGGAGAGTTACATCTGGGGTGCCCTATTCTAGGCGAGGGATTGCAGCATCCTATAAGCATCATCCCCATCATTATAGAGCATTTCTCTAGATTTCATGAATTCCGCCTTCGACATTCATTCATTCAATGAGCTTTTATCAAATATCTTTTTTTCTGTGTGCACCATGTTAGGACAGGAGACAATAAGATAGGGCTCCTGTCTTTCAAAAGAGAGTATTTACCCTAAGGGGGAAAATGCATGGGTCAAGCAATAATTACTGACAACATGGAACAATTCTCTAAATACTGACAGAGGAATGCAAAAATGCTAGGGGACACAACCCACGTCTGCAGGTGCCAAACACGTTTTTCCAGAACAGGTGACTTGCAGTGGAGTTTTGAAGTTGACCTTACAGATAAGAAGGAAGACTTCTCAAGAGGCAGGATGCAGTGACCTGTTCTTGACAATGTGGAGCATGAACTTGCTGAACTTTACTCCTTCCTTCATTGGTTCAAAAACTAGATTTTTGAAGGAAGCAGCATTGGTTTGAGACTTGAAGGATAGATCCTATTTGGATATTTAGAGATGAGGGAGGAATAGGCATCCTAGGCTAAGGGACCAGCAGAATAAAGGAAGTGGGGAGTGAGTTGTTCAGTTCAGAGTATACGGAGAGGGATGGGGAGAAGTTCGGGTGGAATCAGACCTTCTCACTCCTTGGCCAATCCACCATCTCATCCTATCAATTCCACCTTCCAAACACAATGAATCAGGAGCAGAGTTCCGAATTCGGGTCTCATCTGTCCTCTGCTCTCAGTCCTTGTTGCCACTGCCTAGTTCATTCAGACCCTCATCTTCCCTTTGCCTCCCCTCTCAACTGGGCTCCCTGCCTCTAGCTTCTTCTCCTTTCCGTTCATTATCCAAACCACTGTTAAGGTTATTTTCTTAAAAGGCAAGTTGTACTCTGTCATTTTTCTGCATGACATATCTCAATATCTCACCATCATTCAGGATAATCCTCAACCCTTAGAATGGCTTATATTATAAGGCTGTTTGTGATCCAGCCCCTGCCTACCTCCCAGGTTCTATATCCATTGCTCCCACCTGGCACCCTATCTCACATACACCAAACTCCAAATATGTTGTGTGGTTTCATGCCTTAAGGCCTTTGCACATGCTGTTCCTTCTCCCTGGAAAATCCTTCTGTGTCTTGTCTTCTCGGCAAACTCATATTCATCCTTTAAACAGGGACTCAACTATCACCTCCCTCAACCTTCTTGTACAGAGTTAATCACTGCTATTCCTTATTCATATTGTTACTCTTATCACTCTGTGGCTGGAATGAGCTCTTCACAGTATGCTCTTCTGCCAGATGCTGAGCAGCTTCAGGGCAGAAACTGAGGTTGATTCATTTTCACAGCTCCCGCCCCTAGCGCAGGGCTGGGCTCATTATGGAGCAAAATGGAACAGACAGCTGAGTCAAGCTAAGCAGGGGGGCCAGGGATCTTAGTCCTGCCCGCACATGACCATCACCTGAGGAGCTGCAAAAATACCCACATCCAGGCCCCACCCCAGGCCAGTTAAGCCAGGATCTCTGCGGGTGGGGCTGGGCATGGGGGTGGGGGTGGGGGTGGGGGGGTTTAAAAACTCCTCAGGTGATTCTAATGTGAAGCCAAGCTTGAGAACTACTGGTGAGGCAGAATGGAAGAATCTGAGAATCAGGAGACCTGAGTCCTAAACTCTGCCCTGAGTCATTGCACGATCGGTTATTCCTCTGGCCTCGTTTTCTCATTTGTAAATTGGGAGTTCCGAACCAGAAGATTTCTAAGGCTCATCTACATCACTGACCCATCTTGAAACATCCTTAAGCATTCCTGGGTCAGAGCGGGGTAGTGGGCACCTGGCCTTCGGGGCTTGGTTCCGCTCTTTGCCTGACAGGTGGGGGAAACGAGCTGCCTGTTGGTCAGCCTTTCCTCTTCTTCCCTGGGCTGCTTCTCCTCCGGCCCTCGCTTTCCCGCTGGGGCTGGGGTGTTTCTGTAAGCCAGCCTCCGGAAGAAGCTAGGAGCAGTTCTGGCAGCAGGCGGGCTCCCTACTCATTTCACTCTGCCGGCATCGTGGAGACCGGGGCTGAGACTGCTTGCGCGTCTCCGGAGGTGATTTCTTTCAGGAATGAATGGGCTGCACCTATTGCATTTTCTTTTCAAAATGTCATGCTGCACTTTGAGAGTGCATGAAGGAATATATAATTAAAGCATTGACAGTAAAAAATGAATATAAACGGTGCTTCCCTTGTCCTTTGCTGACTGATCTGGAGGAGTGGGACTCTGGGTGGGAAACTTCACTGTGTGAAATTTGGGCTGGGTACGAAGATTCTCCAACATTTAGTCACTGAGAACAAGAGTGGCCTCTTGCAGACCCTGCAAACCGTTTCTGTCACCAGCAATCCAGTGTGTCCAGATCACAGATGAGACTCTGTCTTATGGTAATGAGCAAAGACAGAGCCCGAGATGCCTCCATTTTCATTTGAAATAAATCATGTCAGCCTGTCCCCGCAGTCACTGTGAATTTGATGTCTTGCAAATAAAAGCAGCGCAAACTTGAGCAGACACAACCCATTACCCTGCCATCTGTTGTGTCCTGGTTTCCATGTAGGGATAACGAAAAGATAGGGTTTTCTGGAAAGCTTGGCACTTTGGGTGCAGGGGAAAACACACTGCTTTTAAAAGATATTGAACTGGCTCTCTTGGATTAAATATCATGAAATCAGCCTTGGGTCCATATCCCCAAATTGCTGAGTTTTCCTATTTCTGCTATTTTATATTCTCCATGATGCTTAGGAAGAAGGAACACAACCACTTTTCTTTTCTCAGTTATCTGACATTTTTAAGGATTATCAGTTCCTAACCTTTGTTTCACATTAGAATCCTCTGGGGAGCTTTGCAAATATACTGATGCCGGGGCTGCCTGCCCACCGCCCCTCCCTGGTTCTGATTAATTGGTCTAGGGTGGGGTCCAGGCTCCTATAACTTTGAAAAGTTCCCTCAGTGATTCTAACGTGCAGTCAGGGTGAGAATCACTCAACTAAGCATTCAGAGCTTGGTCTGCCCTTATTTGACAAAAATAATCCACAGGGTTGAATATGCTCCTGTGAATCTTTTTTTCAAATTCAGCAGTGATTGCGCTGGGGTGGGTAGACACTCTGTGGGATACCAAGATGAACATAGCTGGAGCCTTGCCTTCCAGAAATTATAATTTCATTTTTTTCTCTATCTTACTAGCATTGATGTTGGTTATCTGAAAAAACCAAAAATCTTAAAAAGCAACTAAACAAAACAAAACATAAAGCCCCCTGTAGCTATTTGGAAAAATTGCCGTAGGTATTAAAATGTACACACTGTCTGCTTGAGAACTCCCACCTGTAGGCGTTTGTTCTGAAGACACTATTAAGGGTGTGCACAATGAGAATGTTTATCAGAACAGTGCTTATTCCACGGAAATGCTGGAAGTTAGAGGGGAGTGTTAGATAAAATAGTAAATCATCCGTATCTTCTAGAACTCCATGCATCATTAAAAATGATAATGCAGAAGGTTTTTAATAGATTAGGGAAAAAGTTCACAATATATAAGTGAAAAAAATTAGATTCTAGACCAGTTCCTATTTAAGTAAAAGAACAGGGAAAAACACTGAAGTTGAGATGTGCCGAAGCATTAACAGTAGGTATCTCTGGGCTATGGGATCACAGGTGATTTTACTGTTTGTCTTAGGAAGAAAATATGGAAGTGGATCTTGCATGGCTAAGTAAGGCTGGCCAATTTCAGGAGTCAGAGAATTTTCTGAGGAATGTCAAATTCATGACTGTCGAGGCACTGTAGTCTGGAAGAGCTGGGCTCCCACTCTGAATCACAGCTTTCTCTTGCTACATTGGAGGTGGCCTCACCCTTCTCCCTGCAGCGCCAGAGCATGAGATCATGGGCTGCCTTGCAACATGCAGGACCATTGTTGTGAACAGGGTGGCTTCAAGGTTTTAACACAAGAGAGCTTAGGGTGGATGGAAGGGTGAGCAGGCTGGGTGCCTTATCTTGAGGCTGCTAACACCCTGTTCCTTAGATTGTTTTCTTTAAACGGATAAAAAGGGGAAAAAAATTCTTTTTACAGATGTCTTTATTTACATTTTACATAAGACTGTGAAAATATCAATTGACTCTGTTAAAGACTATCCCTATTATTATCATGATTTGGAGGCCTGGGGGGAACTAAGAGATTGTGTCAGTCTGGGTCCAACCAGGAAATCAGAAATCACTGAAAGGATTTAAATAGAGGCCATTGAATGGGGGAATTGGTTACACAGGTGACGGATAAGACAGAGAAACCAATGAGGGGACAGGGAGACAACTGGAAGTTTAGTAACAGTTGGGTGTCATTCCCACTCTTAGCCTGGAGGGACAATGAAAGGGAGGAGGGAGGTGCCTAGAGGCAGGGGTCACCTCAAATACAAAGGTGACCACTGCCATCAATGCAGCCCAAGACAGAAAAGACAGTGAGAAAGACCCCCAGCTTCTCTGGCTCTCCTGTCTTCCGATCTTCTGCCAGTGCCACCATTGGCCAAAGCCAGCTGTCAGACAGTGACGCAGGAGCCTTCCTGCCATACAGAGCAGGGCAGGGGAAGTGGGAGGAATGGAGGAGAGGCCCTTTAGGCCAGGACTGTGTTATAGGAATGAGACAAAGATGACCTCTGTGTATTGGCCCCTAAATGGTTTTTTCACTGCAGGCTGGACCCATTAGCTCAAAAGCCAGCCAGCACCAAACTCAAAATTTTACATATCCGGTTATTTAAAACATAGCTCAAACAGGCAGATTTTTAAGCCACTTAGAGCCAGTCTGCTTTGCATACCCTGTAAAACCTCACCCAGCATCTGCTCGCCTTTGATAACATAGGGCCTTGTGGTTAAATGACCCCGAGGTGCTACAGCCCTTTGGAGTTCTCTAACCCAGAGGCTCCCCATTGTGTTGCTAAGTGACATCACCCAGATGTGCAAGCCCCTTCTCAGACTCCCCCTCCTCATGCCCTCCTCCCCTTCTGGATGGCAGACCCCTCACCATAAGCTACTGGACAGTCTTCCCCTGTCATGCAACCCTGTCCAAGTGTTGCTCAATGGAGCTTGTATCTTACTTTCTCTAGTGGTCATATCTTTTCTCTTGATTAGCCCCAAATTCCTTGAACCTTCTACAGACTGGCAAAGAGTTTACAGAAGGGAGCTAAAGCCCTTCTAGTCACCCCTTGAAGCCCCCACTTGTTGCGAAGAATGTGTGACATACTATTACACTTAAATGATAAGGGCATAGATTTTCTTGATTTCATTAAATTGAACTGTATGATTTGCCAGTATTTATCCAGTTTTGACCCACAAGAATCCCAATGTCATATGGTTCTACCTTATACTTTGGAGATGACCTCTCTCCATCCCATCAGTCTCTAAAACCTATGTTCCATTCATTCATTTATCCGTCCATAAATACTTACTGTGCCTACTTTGTATGACAGGGTCTTTGCTTACATGTTTCTTTTGCATTTCTTACATTAGTCTCTTTTGCAGTACAGGCTGTATCTTCTCATTTTTGTTTTTTAAAGATTGGCAGCTGAGCTAACATCTGTTGCCAATCTTCCTGTTTTTTTTCTCCCCAAAGCCCCCAGTACATAGTTGTATATTCTAGTTGTAGGTCCTTCTAGTTCTGCCGTGTGGGACGCCACCTCAGCATGGCCTGACGAGCAGTGCTAGGTCTGCACCCAGAATCCAAATTGGCGAACCCCAGGCACTGAAACAGAAGGCGCAAACTCAACCACTAGGCTATGGGGCCAGCCCCAGGCTATATCTTCTCTTGCTCAGACAACTGCTGCCAGAGTCTAGTGTGCTCCCAAATTATCAGGGAGAGATAGTTAAAAAATGCACATTCCTAGGTCTCTCCACTGAATTCAAATTCAGTAGATCTAGGGTGCAGCTAAAAGGATGCTTATTCATTTTAAATAAGCATCCAGGGTGTTCTGAGATGGGTAGAGCGTTTATTACCCTTCAAGAAAGGCTACTTCAAGAAAGACTCTTTTGTCTTGCATAGAGCTGCTAAGTGACATCACCCAGATGTGCAAGCCCCTTCTCAGACTCCCCCTCCTCATGATCTTTCTAAAATATAATTCTGTCACTCCCCAGCTTAAAATACCATAATGTTTCTCCATTGACTAAAAGATGAAGACCAAATTCCTCAGCTAACAGGAAAGACCTGCCATGATTGGCTCCCGCTTTTTGGGTTGCTTCACTTCCCCAAGAACACGTCCTCCTGTTCTGCTGAATACTCACTGTTCCCCAAACACCCACCTCTGTGCCTGGAAACTTGTCTGTTCTTGTCCTTCACTTTTAAACCAGACCAATCCACCAAGTGGCTGCCGCCAGTAAACAGGAACCCCTGTCTCTTCTAGGTCTCCTCTCTCCTCCTGTTCTGCCAATTTCTGACCCTTTGACTCTGTTGCCAACTGACTCGGACTTTGTCGCCGATGACCTCCCGGCTCTCTAAAGGGCTTGGCTGGCACTCCTCTCTGGCTCTCCCTACTCCTTGTTTAGCTTGACTTTGAGGCTCATGGCCAGCTTGCCTGGCCCACACCCTGGAGGTGCCCACTTTGGTGAGCAGGAGTTCAACAGCATTTGCCTTTCTCTTTCACCTGGAATGCCCTTTCCTCATTTCTTGGCCAGATGAGCTTCTTAATACTTAGCTTAAAAACCATGTCTTCAAACATACCCATTCCAATGTTCCCAGGAAGAATAAGCCACTCCTTTCTCTGGCCTTTCCTGGGAGTCTGTGCACGCTTGGAACTGCCCTTATCACATTGTTGGTTTACACATCTACCTCCTCCTGGAGGCCAGGAACTTATCTTAATAGACCTGCTGCTATGCGAGGTACTCAGTGAATGCTTTCTAAATATTTGTGCAATGAATGAAGGCTTCCTGACTTCCACTCTACCTCAGGTTTACATTCTTCGTTCCATATGCTGGTTCCCTAGGGGACACTAACCACAAATTGCACCATCAGTAACAGAACAAAATTTAGAAATGTGCAAATGCTAATGAGGCTGTGGTTCCTCCTTCCTGGGCTGTGTCATTCAAACCTCTTAAATGAATTTATGGCTGTGTTGCTCATGGGTACCTTATTAACTATTTTATGTACTTCACACTTCGACATTCCTCCTCAACATGACCTGACCTTAGGAATTAGTTCACTCTCTTAGAGTCGTGCACTGAGTCTTATTCCCAGATGATAATCACCATAAGTCCCTCTGCGACTTGTTAATAATTATGAGCAGGAAGAAGCTTAGCAATGTTTAATATATGTATTGTTAAAAGCCAATACATAATCCTTGCAGATGAATAATGCAACCCTTATACTCACAGTTAACTTCAGCTTTTTCTTTTTATTACTCATCTCAATATAGGCTAACCTGTGAAAGCACAAAAATCTGTGTAAGGACAGGTTAGATTTTATCTGAGGGTTGTTTTTTGCTGGCTGTGCTGGGAAGAGCTCATTATAGGAGTTTTGCTTGTGACCTGGTCCCATAGTGTGGCCTCTGAGGACAGTGCTGGGCCACAGGCTCCAGTGAATACGGTAAAGTCTAAAAGTGAGGGATGTAAAATGTGTACCCAGGTCTTCACTTGAGGTGCAATACCCAGACATGAGAAAAACCCAAGTGATGACCAGCATTATCCTGTAACAATGATTTGATACTTAGGAACAAGGAGTAACTTTGGCTTAGAGATTGAGATATTCGCCGTCTTCTGAAAGTAACCACGACAATGCCACAGAGAAAGAATTTCAATGATACTTTTCATTTATGCTCTACAGCCAAGTATTATAAACTCTGTTTTTAGGCAGGGAAAACAAAGTTAGGTATTTTGACCGAGATCACAAGAAATAGGGCCTTTGCAAGTAGGTTTCTTGCTTTAAAATCCAATATTTTATACACAATTCTGGATTCTGTTTCCTGTGGAGCATCTAGAAGTGCCAGTTGGATTGTTGTGACCAAGGTCATGGATTGTATGCCCAGCTGGCTCACTTAGCCACATGGAGAAAAGGACTGGATGTTTCATCTTTATCCCTTTCAGTATATGTGGTTTTACAAATGTGTCATAGGTGTTTCAGGCAATCAAACTTTGTCGAACATATCTTTTATACCAGGCTCTCTGCTTGGTGTTGGAAATGTAGTCTTGCCCTCAAGAAACTCAGAATTTAATAGCAAAGACAAACTACAAATACAGTGTGATAAGGACTTTGATAGGTACGCAAAGGCATAAATGAAGCTAGGTGAAGCATATCTAATTCAGAATGGGGGCTGGGGTCAGCAAAAGTTTCCAGGAATCTCTTGAACACACAAATCTTTAAAACGATTTAGCCAGGCTAGTTGGATGTAGCCAGGGGAAAGGCAGTGCAGGAATAGGGGACAGCTTGTGCAGACACGCATTGTAATGAAAGAGCATGGCGTATCTGGGCTATAGCAAGTAATCTAGCATGGGGAGAGCTTAGAGTAGACAAGGCAAGGTAGGAGAGGTAGGCAGGGTTCAAACTGAGAGTGACCTCGGGGCCCACAACAGAGTTCAACTTTATTTTCACTGTTTTAATGAGCTATGAAGGACCTTAAATTAGAGTGGGAGTGTATATTTCATAAAGATTCCTTGGGAAATCATGTGGAGGAGGAACAGCCTGGGGAGCAGAAAGCCTGGAAACAGAGCCCTGGATGCCTCAAGAAGCGGCAGGCGGAGGAATGGGGAAGACATCAGAAAGGGACATCACAGAAGATCAAGTCTATCCAGCGTCATGAAAAGCCTTCTGTGTGCCAGGCACTGTGCTAGCTGCTCTTCATGCATTATTTCCAATCATGGTCACACCAACACCAGGAGACAGGTATCACCTATCCTCATTTATAGATGGTAAAACTGAGTCTGTGTGTCACACAGCTATAAATGTTGGAGGAGGTGTTTGAACTCAACCCTTCATTAACTCCAGAACCTATGAGCTTAACCTCTCCATCGTATTGCCTCTTGTTGAGGAGTGACCTCATCCAGAATACAGAACAAGCTCTTTGTCTGAGACACAGGGGCTCTTCAGACTTGGCAGCTCAAGTTTTTTTCTCCATTATATAGTGATAGAAAAGTGATCCTCTGTGTTACAAGCCAATAATTGGCAAGGGTTCCACAAGAGGCTTATCTAAAACAGACTGCAGCCTCTATCTTTTGACATAGCTGGGACACAACAGGGAAATTCTTGTTTTGCTAGGTGGGGCTGGCATTGGTAGAGCTCAGGAACAAGATAAGGTGATAACCCTCACTTTTTCTGATCATTTGTGGCAGTTCCTTTCTTTGAGGGTTGTCATGTCGTGCTGTACCATGCCATGCCCCCACCCCCATCAAGGGGCTGCAGTGGAAGCAGCCATGTTACAAAGTGGACCAATGAGCTCCTTCTGAAGGTTTAGGATGGCAGACTAGATGGGAGTGGGGTGGAGGTCCTCTCTTCAGTAGAAGAAGCTGAAAGATGAAATAGTCAGAGCTGTTGGTGGCTGGGTTTTCTACCATGAGAAGAAAGCTGGACTTCAGAAAGGAATAGGAACTTGACCTCCTGTAGGGCGAAGCAGAGACTGGCAGCGATGGGGCCCCTGATTTTAGTTGTTTGTGAGACCCAGCTATATCCCTTAAGACTGGATTCTTTGATTCTTCTTTGTATCCTAAAATTGTCCCAGATATCCATCTAATACAATCTTTTCTTTGCTTAGGCTAGTTTGAATTTGGTCCTAACTAATTCATGAACTCCATCTCAAATTCTCTGAGCAGTAATTGGCCCCTAGTTTCAAAAGGAGAATGATTTGGGGAAGATAAAAGATGACCACTAGGTAGCAAGTCCACCTCAGTATAGACAACTACACATAAGGGCTCAGATGGGTGAATAGGGACTCTCTCAGCAAGAGCACATGTTTGTGCCATGTCTGTTTGCAGCTGCTTTTCAAAAAGTGGATCTACCTTAGTGTGGCTCATTAGTCTGTGTAGCCTGACTGGTAAAATGGGGTGGCTAATTCTGGTTCTCTGTGTTGCTGTTGGATATCTGAACAAAGGAGGATTCTAAGCAGAGTCCCATAACTGCCCTTTCTGGTTATAACAACTGACTCATCTTCCATTTTTGTCCAACCCTTCATGTGGGAAACTAGAACTTGCCCAGCAGGGAGCTCACTGGTGCCTGTATGCTGGGGTGTGGTCACAGGGGAGCTCTAGGGTTAATGCAAGCTCAGTGGTGACAGTCAAAAGCAGGAAAAAGAATTAGATTATATTCTCCAGGGGCCCAGGAACAAGGCATAAAGTCCAAAGGGTCTCAAACAGGCCAGACACCAAAATGGAGCAAGAGTTCAGAGCCAGATAGAAAACAAAGGCAGACAATCTAAGAAGGTGGCTGCCAATGGGACTGGCGTGTGTGACTCCCTTTTTTCGTTCTCTGACCTGTGTGTGTAGGTCTATTTAGATTACAACACTGGTTACAGGTGGACAATTCTAGCAACCACTCATGGATTAGGTTACCTAATGTACAATGAACCATGGGCCTGGGGGAGGAACTGGCATGCACACACAGAGGAGGCAAAGAGGAGGGTGGCAGGTGAAGCAAACAGATTCTTACGTGGGTCCCTTGTCCCAGGAAGCCCTCTCCTTCCCCTTTCCTTAGCCATGGAAGCCACACAGCCGTGAAATGGGACACAATTGAACAGTGTTCCACTCTATGTCAATTTGTGTTGAAGTGACAGAGAATTTCATACAACATCTTTATTTATCCAAACATTTGGCTGGTGTTGGTGAAGATAACAAGCATTATCTGGGCTCTCTGTGGAGGCTCACCATGACATAAACAGACACAGTTGTCCAAAAGCATGGTTTTCGTTCTAATAGCTGTCTGGCACTCACTAATCAAGCCAGTTGAATAAATAATGCTTCTCTCTGACAGTTACTTTATCAGGCATGGTGTCTGCGTGTTTGTCTCTTCTCACAGTCAAAAAGTTTGTTTGGTTTTTTCCTTATCTGAGCACATAAAGTATAGAAACGGTTGTTGAATCAACAAGCCCAGGGGCTCCATGCTGCTTTCTTGTGGGGAAGGAGGCAGCAGGTCGACCTAAACAGTGATGGGAATCACTCTTGGGGTCTGGAGAAATGGATTTGAGCATCAAAGGAAAGTCAAAGTGAGCTAGTGGAAGGTGGATGAGGAACTCACTCAGTGAGCCTTTACTTCCCATGTGGGAAGCAGACCCCCAGAGTTCAAAGCTTAGCTCCTTTTGTTTCACCCTTTGCTGTAGAGATAGCTATTTTATAAGTTGGATCAGAGGGAAGGAAGGCAAGTTTTTTGCTCTGCCTGGAAATTGAAAGACAGCCTTTGTTTTATGGTAGTGAACAATGGAGAATGTAATAGAGACCATGGCCAACTCCTCTGTCGGCTATGGAGAAAGAGTGGGCAGTCAGTGATTCAACAGAAACCCACTTCTCTTCCTTTACTCCGAAAGCAGGATGTGCCACAGGTAGCAAGGGACATTTCTCAGTCTCCTCAAAGTCTTCCCCCTACCTGGCAACAATGCCGAATAGCTGCTGGACAGATCTTTCCACCCATCAGATTACATCACAATCCTGATTAAAGTTCTTTGGGGGTCCTCATCCATTACAAGACAAGGTCCACACTTCTAAGCTAGTGTACACTTACCTTACATCTCAATGTGGCCCCCCTGCCTCTCTGACCTCCGATCCCAGGTCCCAGCCACATGCAGTTCCCAGATCACAGAAGGCTGTTGCCCCGTATGCCTGTGTGCCTGCTGTCCCCTATGTGGATTGCTTCTCTCAGTCCACTTGGCTGAGGTCTACTCATCCTTTAAGACCCAAACAGAGGGTGTCACTGAGAGGCAGTGAATGAATGAATGAGTGAATGGATGAATGAAAAACGTTAGCTTTAAAAGACATCAGCAGGTAAATTCTGAAAACTTGCCAGCTCTCCATGTCTTGGTCCTCTCCTTCCATCTCCTCTGTGACTCTTCTGAGATCCTTGCCATGACTCCCTCCCAATCCATGCCACCACTTACTCCCCTGAGCCAGGCATGGCTTAGCCCAGTGCTTCTCATCCTTGGCTGCACATTAGAATCACCTGGGGAACTTTAATAATATACTGATGCCCAGACCCTACTCCAGACCAGCTAAATCCAGCGTGCAGCTGAGGTTGAGAACCTACCCACCAGGCTACCAAAAAGTTCCTCATGGCATGCTCAGAGGTGGCAGTCTCTTTAAAAGCGTCAACTGGTGTTCACTGCACTCCACATCCGCAGTATACGTGGAAAGTCCAGAGGAGAGTGATAAAAAGTAGGAAGGGAATGAAAAAAACTTTATGCTCTAGATAAGAGCCTGCCTGTTGTAATACCCTGGGCAGCTATATTGGGACTATCTACTGTGAGGTACTAAATGTACCTCTGCCCTGGGACTGTGGTTCTGAAATCAACTGTTGCCCAATCTTCTGTGGACCTTTCAGTCACTGGGCTCCAGCATGTGACCAGTTTACTTAGGCCCTAACAGCTATCGCACAGCAGAGTCTACTGTTCACTTACCGCTCCTTGAAGCCCAGGCAGGCCACCATCCTTGTCAAACCCAGGTGACCTCTAGTTTAACTGGCATTCGTGTCCTCCAAGGAGGTCAAGCTGAGGTTTTTGGCTGATTACCCAAGGCCTTGCACGTGCTCTGGGGGGCAGCTGGGTAATTGCATAACCCTTAGGACAACAAGGCCGTGCCCTGGGGCTGGCCCACTGGCTTCTGAGCATGTGAAGCAACTGAATTTTGTCTTTTTAGCTGCCAGTGCGCTGTGAGCCTCTGGAGCAATTTCTACTTGAAAATTTACTCATTAACTCTGTCATCATGGCTGTCTTTTCCCTAGCTTCCTTCTGCCAGAAGGTCAGAGACTAAATTAAAAACACTTAACCTTGTTTAAAACTTGTGGTCATTTTAATGGTGTTGTTTGAATTGGATTCTGTCCACAGAAGCCAAGTCAAAAAATAGTTCCCTGTTATTTCTCAGGATCATAGAATGTCAGAGGTGGGATCTCAGATCTCCCTTATCACAGGGGTTCTCAAGCCATGGCCACACATTAGAAGCAGCTGAGGAGTTTTAAGAGTGCTGGTGGCCAGGCCTGACAATTTAACAGCACCTCCGGAGGTGGGACTCAGGCACTGGTGGTTTTAAAGCCCCCTTGTGATGAGAATGTGTAGTCAGAGTTGAGAACCATCCAGTGATTAAAATTCCTTTAATTTCATATGAGAAAATTAGGACTGAGGTGTTTGGGGCAATTCTGAACTGTTAGCCCTGCTTCAATGTCTAGTGTGTCCAATGAGCCCGAGCAATAAACAGCCATCAGTAAAGTTCTGCTCTTTTCTGCCAAGTAGATCCCTCTGGACCACTTGCCTGCTCTCTCCCTTCTTTCCACTCTCTGTTTTACATTTCTAAGTCAGAAATCTCAGAAGCTCTAGAATATCTCTTCCTTCTAAACTCTCAAACTCCTAATTTACAGATTCTGTAGATGATCTAGAGCAGACTGCACCTTCTCCAGGACCACCCAGTAAGTGGCTGTGTCCAGGGTTCCACTGGTTGCCCCCCAGGCCAGCGATCTGCTGAACTTGAGCTCTCACCAGGGGGCTGCTGGGAGTGCTGTATTTAGTTCTGTTTCAAAGCTGGAAGTTGGGACACTTAGAATTGTATTAGTCGTAACTTTGGGAGGCTAGAAATTGGGGGGTTTGTTGACCCCTTTTTATTTTGTCGATGCTAAATCATCATGATGATACCAGGAGGGTGGAGTGGTGAATGGGGAGGAGGTAACTGGGCTGGGACTGGAGTGAGGCAAGCAAAGGCCCTGGGTGCAAAGTTGAAGGAGGTGCTCATTCTCAAGGTCGTGCACAGGCCTCCTTAAATTTTGTGCCCTAGACCCCTCACTTGCCTCACCTAAGACCTGACTCTGAGGCAGGAAGAGGGAGAGGAAGGGAAGAGGAAAACTTCTATCCTAGCCGCAGAGCTAAATCTAGAATTTATTCCTAATTAAATATAGTTGGAATGCTAATACACCAGACTTAGCATGCCTCAGGCACCAAGTCCAGCTCAAAGATCAGCGACCTCGAAAGTAGAGGCCAGAGCTGGAGGCCCCCAAGGATGCCCAGACAGTGCTGAGGACAGTTCAACTTTTCTGCCTCCAGGCTGTGGCTCACTCAGCGCTACCACCTGCTTTACCAGCCTCATGGAGCCTCTGGGCAAAGGCGGCCCCTGGAGAGGCAAAGAACAGATCCCTTAGAAGCTGCAAGTCTAAATATTTAATTTGTTGTTTTTGTTCTTTTGACTTGAGAAGTAGCTTCAAAAATAAGTAAGAGTCCTGAGGCTTTGCATTGTTCCCAGCATGCAGGGCAAGGAGTGCGACTTCCAGCCATGAGAAAGTCTCCTCTCGCTCAACCACTTGGTCCTCTCTGGACCCAGACTCCATAGTTAGAGCTTTGCACCCTTTGTCCAATGTGAACTGCAAATTTCCTGGGCAGTTAGCACACACTGAGCCATATCGAGTATTACTGAGAGCTGCGATGCCTGCCCTAACCCTGTCCGCCATAACACAACTACATCCCTCCAGCCCATGCTCTTCTGAGATGCATCTCTAGGCCTCTCTCACCCAGGAAGGATGCTCTTTCTGCCAATCTTTTTGATAATCATCCTATGACATTTCCTGTGTTATTATATTAAACGTGTTAGTGTTCAATACAGGATCCTGGAACAAACGAAAGGACGTTAGCGGAAAAACGAGTGAAATCGGGATAAAGTTCATGGTTTAGTTAATGTACCAATGTTGATGACTTAGTTTTGACAAATGTACCCTGGTTAAGTAAGATGTTAACATTTGAGGAAGCTGGGTGAAGGTTATACAGGAGCTCTTGGTGCTATCTCTGCAATTTTCTATAAATCTAAAATTATTCCAAAATTAAAAAATATATATCTAAAAAAATGCATTAGATGTTTTGTCCTAAGTGAAGTTGAAAGACTGAGGCTTTAGAGTAAGAATCTCGACCCAACCACGTACAAGTTGAATTCTCAAGTCTGTTTGGCTATGGAAGAGAGATAATATCTAAGTGGTCAGGACTGGTACTTGTCCACCAAAATTGACCATCCCTTTCTTCCACAATAATAGAACATGGCTGCCCAACTTTCAGTTAATTATGGTCAGGTGACAATTTCACCAATGGCAAAATACCTGATCAGACTCTGGAAGCCGGTGATGCAGCTGGCTAATGCTGGAGACACCACTTTAGGTGAGAGGGAACTCGCATCAGTAGGGGAGTGGTGGAGTTTAGATCAGAGTGGTGGTTCTCTAATCCATGGTGCTCCATGTTAAATCTCCCGGGGAGCTTTAAGAAAGCCCAGATGCCTGGGCCAGACCCTGGACCAATAAAATCGGAATCTCTGAGGGTAGGACCTTGGCATTCACATTTTTTCAAGCTCTCCAGGTGACTCCAATGTGTACCAAAATCAAGAACTAGTGAACCAGATGATCTTTAAAGTTCTTTCCACTCTTGACCTTCTGGATAGTGCCAAAACCATGTTTTTGGACTTTAGAATGTCCATATCAATCAATAATGAATATGTCTGGAGATTGAAAACACTCTGAACGAAGTCTGGAAGTCTCACATTGAAGGGCTGATATGGGAGGATTTGGGAAGTTGTTAAATTTCTTCATTCTTACCCCTTCCAGCTCTGCTTTACTCTCTTCTCAGTGTACAGAGCCAACATGATTTTTCAAATGGAGAAAATCACCATGCTTCTGAACCATCTCTTTTCTGGATTGGGAGAAAGAATTAAGTGGACTTCGATAAGACAATGGAGAGAAAGCAGAATTGGTGGGGTCAAGAAAGAAGACTTGCCAAGAAAAGTGACTATTTAGAAAAGTATGCATATTAGTTGTATGTATTCATACTAGTTGGAAAATACACAAAAGTACAAAGAGTACAATTTAAATCACTCATAATATGAATTTCAGAGATATAGATTATTAACATTTCAGTATATTTAGTTCCCCGTTTCATTTACATAAAAGTGGGATGATGGTGAATATAAAATTTTGTATCTTGCTTTGCCACTTATTGTTAGTGTTTTGCGCTAAATATTGTTGAAATCCTGATTTGAGTGGCTACATAATATTTTATCATATGATTGTTCCATATTTTATTTAACTGTTTTTTGCAAATATCATGAAATATTTTTCCTTTTTAAGTTTCCTTTTATAAATTTACTTTATAAATAGATATCTTTGACCACTAATGCCTTTAAAATTTCCTTTCTGTGTTGTGTGTGTGTGTGTGTTGGGGGGCATCCTTCAGATAACTGAGGGCTTGTTTCCATGTCCAGCAAAAGTCTGCTCATGCATATTGTTTGGGAAAGGCTTGCTTGTTTTCTTAGAGAGATCTGGAGGCCCTAACAAATACCTATGGCTTCCTTCTATTCATTTCATGTATTTCGGTCCAAAGATTTCATAATTCTTTCCCCACTCTTGCTATTCCCTAGGGCTCTGAGTAAAAAAGAAGAATGCTTTTTAAAGGGCAGGGAGTGTAGTCATTTCTTGGTATGTTCCTGCACGAAGCCCTGGGTACTCTTAGGCTCTGTGTAAACAAATGACACAAACATCGATCTTGTGCGGGAGGGCTCTCGCCTGCTGTTTTTCTGGGGCCCAACGTTCACACGTTTATGAATTGGGGCTGATTGGTGCTTTGAATTAGGACCAAGCAGAGACATATTTGAGTATTTGAATTAGGACCAAGAAGAGACAAGTAGATACTGATTTTCACACGTGACCTGTTTTTGGAACTTGAGGACGAAGATGATGAAAGGTGAGGGAGAGAAGGGAAAGAAGGAGAACAAATAAAGGGAGGAGGTGAGGCTGCAAGGGCCTTCAATAAAACTAGGGCTCTACTGTGCATCTGATTCCCTGGGGATCGATCGTGTTAAAATGCAAATTCACATTCAGATTCGGTAGGTCTGCGGTGAGGCCTGAGATCCTGCATGTCTATCCAGCTCCAGATGAGGCTCCACGGACCTTCCTCAGCTCCATGGACCTCACCTGAGAAGCACAGGCCTCGTGTGGGTTGCATCTTTTTAGAATTAGTATGAAGGCACTCTCCCTCGCTGCTGCCCTCCTTACGGGAAGGTTCTTTCTCGCATCTGTTACCTCCTTGACCACTAATGATGCTTTTTTATCTTCAGGTCAGAAATGAGGAAGGTTTACAAAGCTTCCCTCAACATGGCATGGGAGTCTTCTTCACGCCCAAAGTCCCTCCACGAGCTTCTCCTTTCCCCGCACCATGAATTTTGATTCCTTGATCTTATGTCCATCCCTTTCCTGGCTTGAATCATCCATTCATTCAATTCTTCTTTCCTCCTCTCTCTACCAAACCTGGTTGTATTTCTCTAGAGGTTTTACTGCAGTCTTTGCACCATGAACAACCTTCCACCTTGTCATTCTGGTCCCACCCGAAAACAAAATTAGAAGTGGAATCTCCTAACGGCGAATGAGTTTGGATCAGACTCAACTTAGAGCTTTGGCAGACGGTTTCTGTGCTTTATGAAGCAATGTTCACTACAATATATGGTTTCTAGAAAGTCTGGAGGAAGACTGGTGTTTTCCCTAGAAAGCAGTTTCTATGTCCCTATAGTAAACAGGAGTTTTCAGACTTGCAGTCAATGAACGTCTTTAACATTCTCTTTGGATGAGACTAATACCACTGCCTAACCTCCTACAACACAGAATCTTACAAGGTTTATTGCCCAAATGTTTGATTCTTCTGCCTGAGAACAATGATTTGGGTGTGCGTCACTGACCACGCATCGTAATGCCTGGCAACATCCCTCCAAACCCACTTGGGATCAGTAAACAGTTATTACTAACAGAGCTGGAACAAACCTTTCCAGCTCTAACTGTGCATTTAACTAACAAAACCATAAAGCTGTTTTGGCAATAACCTCATTATCTTGTTCCATGGAGTGTCAATTCAAAAACAATACAATATTATTCAAAAGTTGGCTTGTGTACCATTCTATCAGATGGAACTTTCTATTAACTGGAATTTTAACAAATTTATGGTGTAATGGTAAATAATGTTTATAATGATAAACCTAAAGCACTTATTTGAGGTTTATTCTTGGGAAATTGGTCATGTATGCCTAATGATACATTACGTTGGCAGATCAATTTCCAGTTTATGTGGTATTTTAAACAAGAACACTTTATAATCCACATTCTGAAGCTGAAGGACTATAAGGTAAAGGGTCTTGCCCAGAGTCCACAGGAGGTAGTAAATGGAAAAGCCGGGACCCAGGATCCAGGTCTCCTGGTTTCTCTTATGATGGTTCTTTATTTGATCAACCAGAACACGCACTTCTCTTACAACCACTAATGAATAAAGTCAAGTGAATGTTATCTTGGCTTTAAAGGGTGACTATAAACTGAGAAGACAAATTTGGTTTTATCTCCATGTCCACTCTGACAGAATTTGCATAGCTAAAATTCGCATAGAAGTTGTCCTTTAAAGTAATTTGTCTGGGGAAGATAGGCACATAGTACTTCATTTTCCTTTTCTCATTTTTGTGAGTTGAACAAGAAAAAGAAAATGGCCTGTTACTTCAGAGTCACACTGAATTTCAATTCAATTTGATTACACAGACATTGCTAGTACCTATCACGTGCCATGCACAGTGCTGGGCGCTGGAAATATGGAGGCTGATAAGACATAGTCATCTCCATCTGGAGGGATTTACAGACTTGTAAAATAGGTGAGTCTAATAAAGAGGCTCTGAGGCTACTGTAATGGCCCACGGAGGGAATGGTCACCTGGGAGAGGCAGGTTGGTGGGGAAGACGGAGCTGATTCTTAAGGATGAGGAGGCAATTCCCAGGCATAGGAAGGGCAGGGTTTATTCTGGGGTGAGGAAACCTGACAAGTGTTCATGTAGCCAGATCAACCCAGCGAGCAATCTGGATGCCTGAGGGTAGGTGTCTGGAGGTCATATCAAGAGACCGGGCTGAGCCAGGTCCTGTGCGTCACCCTAATGGACAACGCTGATTGGAGTTTACCGTTTGACAAGGGGAAGCCAAAGAAGGATTGTAAGTAGGAGAGTAGCCGTGAGCACAATATTTGGCAATTCCAGCTTTGACCCTGAAGAGGGTCCCTCCTCCTCTTCTCTCATTGATTATCTTTGCCCTTTGACAAGATGTACTTTCTGCTCTCCAGGTTAATAACCAGCCAGCTCCAGCAAAGCTCCTCAGAGCCATCCTAGTCAGGGGCCCTGCATGCTGACACCAGACAGACCACATCCTTTTGTGCCAAATCGTATTTACCTGCTTTATTTATCAGACTTGATATAAATAGTCAACCACATTCCTTTATAGTCAAGACAAAAGAAATAGAGACTTCCCACTAGACAAATCAAAGTAGGAATCCCCGTTCCAGCTGCTCACATATTCTAACTTTTGGGCTGTGTTCATCCTTAGGGCTGCAAGAATGGTTTTTTTAGAGGTGAGTAGATTGAGTTATGACTTCAGGAGTGAGTCGTTATCTGCTGTCTGACGGGCTGCTGAGTGGCAGGTGAACTAGTGTTACAACAGAAATTTTCTCAGTCTTTCTCCTCCCCTGGGGACCTGGCCTTCTTGCACAAGCTCCTGGAGGAAGAGAAATATCCAGACCCACTTGATGCCTAAATGACTCCCTCCCTGGCCAGGCCAAGGCCACAAAGGCCATATCAACAGCTGCTCCAGCCTCTCTCCCAAGTAGCCAATTTCCTGTCTCTGCTTCCGTCTCTGTCTTCCCACTTTGCCTCTCGAGTGTCCAATCCAAGCCTTTGAAGCCACTTCTCACCTCCTGCCACTTGGTTTGTAATCAGCCTGGTCTGGCACTGGCAGTCTCAAGATGAAGCCTCTAGGATCCCTCTCCTCTGCTCCAGGAACAACACTTTGAGGGACACTCACTGTCACTCAGCCATTTACAGTCCCCTCTTGTCCAGCCTAGAAGAGAAACCGTCATCACACGCCACCTTTGCAAACTGTTAGATGAATAACCAAAGCAATCTCACTCTGTTTGGCTTAAGAGCTTAATATCTTCTTTGCATTTATTTGAGAATTACCTAGCACATCAACAAAGTTTATACAATATAAAATCATCAGTAATACTTGTAGAACATACAAGGAGTATTTATTTCACAGGCATTCAGGGTTCTGCAAACTTTGCCATTTCAATCAGCTAAGTTGTGTAAGTAGAAAGTTTTTTTTTTTTTCAGGAGCAGCATACTGATTTATAATTCAAAGAATATGCAAGTATAAGTCTTATCTGCCTGTGCTCCCTTCACTAATATTTTAATTATCTTTGATTCTTCCTTTGAAGGGTGAAAATTTTGAAAGTACATGCCTCATGTTTCTTTTGAGCCTTTAATCTTGTGACTTTCTTGTCTTTGCTGCTATTTTTAGGGAAAGATATTAAAAACCATCATTATCAGTACTGTGGGCTGCCAATGGGGAGGAGGGAGACAGTTGCAACTGATGTTGAGTTGCAAGTGGAAGGCAAATAACTGGGTGGGAATGGCTGTAGACCTCCTCCTGCCCCAGGAGTAGAACCCACAGTGCAAACCACTCAGCTCAGGGAGTGGAGCTGAGTCTGATCCAGGCTGGGCTGTGCTGTGCTGTGGGGGTTGAGCAGGTAAGGCACAAGATGGGATTTGTAAGAAGAGTTTAGGTGCCCTATGTGTATCCAACATGTTTATCCAAGGGTCCATCTATCTGGGGAAGAGATTAGAATGAACAGGGCCCCAATCAATTGCGCCAGGGTTCAGGGATGTGCCCTGGCCCCAACAGGGAGCTAGAGAGGGAATTGGAACCAGAAATCATAGCAGAGGACAGTCACACAGATGGCCCATATGTGGCAGTTTATGATAGGGAGACTACAGCTCCACACTTCTGTGGACACCCAAAGCCATATTCATTCTTTCTAAGGACACCAGACAGTGGACATGGCACTCTTACCAGCTTCCCCTCAATAGCAGGGAAGGCTCCACATGTAACCCTGGCCTTGCATTGGCTCAGAGACCAGATAGAATGAGCCTACAGATTTTAGAGCTCCTTTCTTCTTATTCTGAAGAGCTTTCTCTCTTCTCGACCTCCCTATCTATCCACAGGTACCATTGTCTTACGTTTACAGTTTATAAAGCAGTGGGGTTTTTTTTCCTGAGGAAGATTAGCCCTGAGCTAACATCTGCTGCCAATCCTTCTCTTTTTGTTGAGGAAGACTGGCCCTGAGCTAATATGCGTACCCATCTTCTTCTACTTTATATGTGGGACACCTACCACAGCATGGCTTGCCAAGAAGTGCCATGTCTGCACCCGGGATCCGAACTGGCGAACCCCAGGCCGCCGAAGCGGAACGTGCGAACTTAACCAGTGCGCCATTTGGCCAGCCCCAACAAAGCAGTTTTACGCATACTGCTTCCAATGAAATCTGACACCAGCCTAGAAAGATAAGTAAAGGAGGGATTATTACAGATGAAGAAATGGAGGTCAAATAAATTGACCAAGGTCACACAGTTAATCCTGTGATTTTGCTTCTCACTCAAGTTTAGGGCTGCTCACATTCTGAGATCAGGTCCAAGGATGTTTACAGGAAGCTGCTGGCTCAGAAAATCCAAGGTTCTGATGAGTTCCACGTCGGGCACTAGGAGCCTTACCTGGGCGAGTTCCCTGGGCCCTTGCTTCTTTGATCTCCAGGCTCCTAACTGGGCTTTTCCAACCTATGATAGCTCAATTCTGGAACGTGTCTGCCTAAGCTCATCAGACCCACCTTCTCGTCTCTCCCTTGAATGATGCCCCTGGATTTGGACCTAGATCCTCACAATTTGCCTGCAAAGTGCATGCTTGTCTCTTTTGTGGAGGGGAGTATTGGCCAGTTGTCTCTAGATCCCTCAGGTGTAAGGATGTAGGCAAGCAAGCACTTGGGTAATGAATATTTTCTTCCTGCCCCACATTTTATTCCCTTTCAGGAGGAATTTCTTGTGTATCCTCTTTGATGATTTAAAAATTATGTCTCTCTTATGGATGGTGGTCTTGCTGTTATGATGATCCTTCTCAGAGAATCTTTGGCTCTTTGTGGGGTGTGGAAGTAAATCTCCATACCACATGTGGGAGTGCTAAAAGGCAACGATTAATTCATTTAAAGTCACAAACGAAGTCAGAGGAGAGACAGAAACAGCTCTAAATCTCTCTACTCCTAAACTCTGTCTTTCTCTAAAATGGCAGGCAACAATGGAGAGCCTGAATTCGTGTTCTATTCAGCCAGGACAAAGAACTAGTTATGAATCTCCTGCGGGTAGAAAGTGCCAAGAAAATGATCAAAAGAGACACAATGTTACTGATCGTTCTTTTCTCATCTTTTGCTCCTTGCTAATATCCAGAGCAAACGTTTTAGACAAGACACTAAGGGTGAGATGGGCAAAGTATAGGGTTTTGACAAATACTCAACATCACCACTTTCACTCCCCCCCGCCCCCCACTGCCTAATTCCAAAGGTACTTAACACTTAATCTGTGGACTTTGCTCAGGGCCCAGGATGGAGCTCAGACCAGGATGCTGGGCATGGGATAAGTATACAGATCTCTGCAGTAACCTGAGCATCAGCTGCAGTGAGTCTCAGAGGCTCATGGTTTTTGACTGTGTTTGAAAGTGGACCAGACAGGCTTTGACATAGGAAATACATGACACTCTTTTTATCACTCTATGTCTTGGGTTGGGTACCCTAGAAGCCAAGCTCCAGAATTCAGGTGCACATATCTTGGTGGGGCAGTGCTCCAGAAGAAAGGGAGTGAGGGAAGCAGAATGAGACAGAGGAAAAAGCTAAGCAAGGATATCATCCCAGCTGGAGTTGAGCTTTGGTTTGATACCAAAGGAGCATGAATTGCACCATAGAGCTGGTCCCACTGAGACAGGCCTGCAGCCTTTTGTACAAGGAGGGCATCACTCCCCATCAATCAAACATTGGTTGGCTACCCGGGATGAGGGTGGTGGTACGACCTTGAGAACGAGGGGCTCCCATGCAGCAGAGAGCAATTCTTTGGAGAAGGGGCCAGCTATGAGCCCTTCACTCCATCCAGGAGGGGCACTGGAAGAGTCCATGCACTACACAGGGATGAATGGTGATCCACAAGGGCCATCTGACAGAGCTGAGGCTATAGAGATGCTTGTCATAGTCTTGCTTCCTAGTAATAGACCAAGTAGCTGTTATTGGGAGACCCATTCAGGTTTTACGGGTCCTGAAGCTTCTTACAATTTGGCGAGCCCTTTTTAAGAAAAGACTTCTGATGAAAGTGAAACAGGACTGCATTTGAGCTTCAGGAAGACAAAAATTATGACTACAGGAGAATTATACAACTTTAACATAGATAATGAAAACATTAAAATTGTTAAAGATTTTGTTTACCTTGGTTCAGTCATCAATTTAAGTGGACACTACAGCCAGGAAATCAAGAGAAGACTGTACTCAGAAGAGCAGCAATGAAAGGATTAGAAAAGATTATCAAGTGTAAGGAAATGTCATTAGGAACTAAAGCCAAGATTATCCACACCCTCGTGTTCTCAATTACTATGTATGAGTGCGAAAGCTGGACGGGGAAGAAGGCTGACAGGAACAAAATGGATTCATTTGAAATATAGTGTTGGAGGAGAGCTCTACAGATAGCCTGGGCTGCCGGAAAGATGAACAAGTGGGTCCTCGAGCAAATGAAGCTTGAACTATCGCTGGAGACAGAAATGATAAAGCTGAAGATGTCCTACTTTGGGTGTATCATGAGAAGGCAGGATTCTTTGGAAAAGACAATAATGCTGGGAAAAGTAGAAGGTAGCAGGAAACGAGGAAGACCAAATATGAGATGGACTGACTCCCTAAAGGGAGCCATGGGCATGAGTCTAAGGAGCTGAGTAGGACTGTCGAGGACAGGACATTGTGGACATCACTCATTCATAGGGTCACCAGGGGTCGGAGCCGACTTGACGGCATGTAACAACAACAACTTTAAGAAAAAGGACACAAAATTGAATTCAAAATTAGGTTCACAGCCTGTGCAGGTGGCAGGTCCTAAAGCTAAAGATTTGTTTGTCTCATCCATCTCTGGGAGTTTTAGCTCCTTTGTGCAGAAGAGAAAACTGAGGTTCAGAGTTTAAGTGAACTTGCCCGAGGACATCAATCAAGGAAGTGGCTGAAGCTAGAGCTCTATTCTGGCTCACACTCCAGAGCCTGCTGTGTGATAACACCAGCCAAGCCAACTGTCGAGGACTGTTGGGAGGGTCAAGAGATAACAAATGAGAACATGCTTTGTAAGCTCTCCCTGAAGGGTCATGTGGCTGTAAGGCATTATGATTAAATGAGCAATTGATCTGTGAGAGGGGATGACGCCGACTTGCACAGTTTGATCAAAGGGGATATATATTTTTTCCCTCCTGAATTTTCTTTGCTGGCTTGCTAGGTTTGTAATAGCAAATATCCCTGGCTTGATTCAAAGTTGCAAGCTTCCAAATTGGCATGAGTAATAAATTGATAAATCTCTCAAGCTCATGGCTACTCGCCTGAGCATGAAAACAGAAAACAGAGGCTTTATCATAGAAAACAAGAGCGTTCCTCCTTATCACTCCACCAGAGCGAATAGTTGATGAACACTCAATGGGTCTTAAGAGGCAAGGCTGAGGAGAGAAGAGAAGTAGGGTGGTCTCTTGAATTTATGGTGCAGAGCAATGATAGAGTAGGTTCCTAAAAACATTTTCTCTGTCCCAAAACTGTTGTGAATAGGCGCAGCTAACTCTACGTCCTGAATGCTACAGTTTAAGCCCAGTGAGTTTTCTCTCATCGAAGTTTTCATTGGCAATGGATTGGAGGGGCCCACCAATCCCCTGGACGTAACTAGATGTCATTTGGTTGGGATTAAGTTGACCCCTTTGCTTTCTTTTCTGCAGACTGAGTGGCTCTACTGAATTTTGGGACAGTGGTACACTGAAAGAGTTGAACACCTTCATTGAAAAAAGCCCTTCTTTCAGAGAGCTTTTACTCACTCTGTTGAAGGTGAAGTCCAAGACTAC